>NC_063199.1:11335920-11635920 GCF_017589495.1 Alosa alosa
AAGGTGTGTACTGCTGAAGCATGTCTGACAAGTATTTAGGTCCTGCTCCATTTACTGATTTATAAACAAGCAATAGTGCTTTAAAGTCAATTCTGTGACTAACTGGAAGCCAGTGCAAGGACTTAAGAATTGGAGTAATGTGGTCAGTTCTTTTAGTTTTTGTTAGAGTTCTAGCTGCTGCATTTTGTATCACCTGAAGCTGTTTAATAGTCTTTTTTAGGAAGGCCTGTGAACAGTCCATTGCAGTAATCAACCCTGCTGGAGATAAATGCATGAATGAGTTTTTTCTAAGTCATGTTTTGACATCAGCCCTCTGAGTTTTACAATATTTTTGAGGTGGTAAAAGCTGATTTAGTTATCGCTTTCATGGTGGCTGTTGAAATTTAGATCACTGTCAATTAATACACCAAGATTTTAACAGTATCCTTTGCCTTCAACCCTTTTGTGTCAAGGAGAGGGCAACCCTAAGTCTTTCCTCATTTTTACCAAATATAATTACTTCAGTTTTTTCTTTGTTCAGCTGAAGAAAATTTTGAGACATCCAGGTGTTGATTTGTTCTATACACTGACACATAGATTCAAGAGGACCATAGTTGTTTGGTGATAGAGCTAAGTAAATTTGTGTGTCATCTGCATAGCTATGATATGAAATCAAATTATTTTGAACAATAGCACTGGTTGAATAAGTTGATCAACTTATTCAACCAGTACTTTCTTGGTATTTTTTTTTTTTTTTTCATGCGTGCCTCACAGTGTTGACTTTAGGGCAATAGCAGTCTCATTAACAAATGGCTTTGCAGGGTGTCAGTTTTGCACATTTGACCTACACTGGGCTCCTCACAGCTTCTTACAAACTGTCAACACACAAACCTCATGCCATAGGCTCAGCACCTGGTTTGTCTCACTTAGCAAGTTATGCATTTTGAGTGTGTGGTTCTGACTATATATTCCTGTAGAGAAAGTATGTGCTGTGTGTTTCTAACTGAATGGTGATACTTTATGATCTGTATGAAATTTGCTTTATTAACTTGTTGTAAGGTATGTTGTCTAATACTCAATACTTATTGAAAAAACAATGATGGGCAAAATGAAAAGTCACAATGGCTTGACATGAAAGAATGTAATTGTATAGCATTACACTGTTTGAGAGATATATGAGACATTGACAGTTTCTCAGTTTTTCTTTTGCTAAGGAGTGGAGTGACGAGATTGACAGTAGCCTACTGACAAGAAGCGTACTAAATATTTGGTTAATGTTTGAGGTCCAAAAATGCTTAGTATAGAAAAAGAAAATGCCTTGGGAACAAACTCAGAATTCCAAATTGGCAGAATATAGTAGAGACATAGCCTATAATACAATATTATATAATAATTCCTCTGTGTCAGCAAAGTATGTCATGTTTTAGCTGACCAATGACAAGGCAGTGACAGTGCAGTTTTACTGTGATGACAGACCTGTTTTACTGTGATAGCAGAAGTACTGTAGCCACTACTGGATGAGTCGGCATCTCCAAGGACAACTGTAATCTGGTATAGGCATCCCCTGGAGAGCTAAAAGGATAATGTACATAAATGGTATACATTAATTTCTTCACATCGCACACCAACCACATCTCCTTTTTATTCACATAATCTAATTTTAAGAATGAATAGAAATAGTTAATCCATGTGACATTCAAAAATGCTGTTACATTAGCTTTATATAGTTATGATCCAGTAACCCAACGGCCTCAACCAGTGTTTGGGATGGACATAAAGGCACTTTAGACAGTAGAGTATACTGACTTTTTAAAGTAAATGTGTCATTAACCTAATCTCATTTCCTAAACAGTTTAATCTCACGAAAGTTAAAAGTCCCTCCAGCACTGGTCATGAGGTGTATCTCTATGTTTGCCCTGTAATGAAATTAAAATACTGGATCAAAATGGAATTTGTAAGCCCTGTATATAATATCTTCTTATTTTTTCTGTTGTGTATTCTTACAACCGAGAGCTAAGCATATAGAGGGAGAGCAGCTTCACAGAAGAGAACTTCTGACGGCAAATTTGAGGAAAAGTTGGTAAACCACCCTTCTTACCTAATTTGAGGGTGCTGATTCTGAATATTTTGTTTACCAAGCTCAATTCTGAGATCTAAGCCGCATAATCAGCATTTTAACATAAAATAGCGATTATTTTTCCCTAAATTGGGTTGATTTCAAAAGTAATCACTAAAACCAAATAAAAGTGTTCTCTAAATACATGTTTGAGCATTAAAGAAGCCATACTATAGTTTATTAACATATTTAATGGAAACATGATTACAGTTAACACGTAATAAACTCGGAAATTCTAATCAAAACACAACCATATTTTTATTGCTAACATAGTGAGTCACTCGTGGTGTTTAATGCATTTCATCACAATAACAAATTGCACAGATAACCTTCAACTCAGAATATATCCTACAGTACATATGAACTTAGATAGCGGGAATAAGCCTAATGCAGAACTGCATCTACCGTCAGCAACAACCGTCAAGTAAAAAACATTTTACTTCTAGTAACACTGGATTTGGTATGTGTGCTTGCCTCTATACTAGCTTGATAATGTGCTCTTCTAATATGCCATTGAGCAGCATCACTTGTTGGTGGTAGAACCTCCGATCCTCAACATCTAGAAAACAGAGTGGCTCTGGCATAGTGTTGTCATGATACCAAAATTATGACTTCGATACAATACCTGCCATAAATATCTTGATATTCGATACTGAAGCGATATTGAAATCCTAAAATATCTGGAAAAGAAAGGATGCAGGCCTCCTCCAAGTGTATTGAGTCATTTGTGCTGAATTTGGTGCACTTTTGGTCAATTCTGGGTTTCAAACTTCTAAACTTCCTACATAATTATTATTTTTGTAGTCAGATAAAATAGTAGTTTGTGTGTGATTAAGTCCTTTATTGTTTGTTATAGCTCATTTATATTGTGTGATGTTTTGGCAATAAATTACCTTTAAATAGCCAAAGTAGGCTAGATCAAGGTCAGTGTTCAAATTACTGCATGCAAATCACTTAATGCTATGCAGAAGAGCCTAATCTTTAGGCCATCTGATGTAGGCTACCCTAGGCCTTCCTGTTTTTATGGGATTTCTTTGACAGTTGCAAAGGGAAAAAAGTGAAGATGGTCTTCTTTGCTCCAGTGTAATTTAATAAGTACGTTTCAACCACTCTTTGGGTCTTAATCAGATATGCCTACACCATTATTACATTACATTACATTTGGCTGACGCATTTTTAACCAAAGCGACTAACAACATGGTATCAGTTAAGTTTTAAAGCAATTCTCTCAACAATTTTAGGACAATTTAAAAAACGGTAGAGGACAGTAAGAATAAGTGCATCAGTGAGTGCTGTTTTTAAACAGTTGAGTGTCAGTTCAAGACGGGTGGTAAGTGCTAGGATCAGCAAGACTTGTTGTGGTGCTATGAGAGGATATGTTCTCTAAAGAGCTGGGTCTTCAGGAGTTTTTTGAAAATGGAGAGGGATGACCCTGCCCTTGTAGGAACTGGCAGTGTGTTCCACCAACGAGGAACAGATGAGAAAAGTTTGGATTGGCCTGAGCGTATCTGTTGCAATATCTGTGTGCATTCCTACATTAGGTCTATTTCTTTGATAGTCAACATCATTTGCTACCACATAACAAATACCAAATAACAATACAAAAGTTTCTTGCAAACTTTCCTGCATACTTCTTTAATGTGCTGCAATCAGATGGGTGCCCTAAAGACATAACTAGATCTTGAGCATCTATTACCAGTGTTGAATGAGCAGTTTTTGCAGTGATCACTACTGGACATTCCACATTGCTAGACAGCACTTGAGTGAGGATGACTTATTTCCACTTCACAAATAACCATCGCTATCTGCAATAGCTACAGTACAGGGACATTAATCAGTTCATAGCTGAGGATTTGTCCTAGGTCCACTTCCCTTTCAGCATCATATGCGGTAATGATGCACTGGAGAATGTTTCTTTTTGTTGCACTATAAAGGATATCTTGTCTAAATTTTATTTTTATTTGCAAATAATGCAATCTCCATAGCATTCTTCAGCAACCCTCAAACATGCACACTCTTCCATTTTTTTGCATGGCTGGGATTTGAATGATAGGAAATAGCACCAGTGAGATGTTTTAACTAGGCAAGCACAGTCGCCTTTACAGTAAAAAAAAATACAGTGTAAATCCTCTGTAAAGACTGACAACTGTCCATAATAGTTAGTAACAAAGTACTTTCTACAGAAAAATGAGCAGTCACCTACTATTCTATCAATTTATTATCAAGGAATCTATTTTGCTTCTAAACGTCATACTGAATTTTAGCTATTATTTCAATTTATATTTTAATTTTAGCTTATTTTCATTTGCTACTTGAGGGTCATTGGGGTAATTCCTGTCCTGTCCCACTACATGTCTGATACATAAAGAGTATATTAATGTCTTATTTTTTGCAATTCCTATGATATCTGATGGCAATACCAAAAAGTATGTGAATTATTAATGCTCAAAATTGAGCTTGGTAAACAAAATATTTGAATTCTTCAAACCCCTCAAAATTGAACAGGACTTTTTTCTGAACGTAAACAAAAATAGTTTGAGACTGAGGCTCAAAATAGACATCCCTCATATTTTATTTGATCTCAGTGCAATAGGCAGATTTTGCAAGTTGTGTCCTGAATAGTGTGGAAAAATGCCATGGTGGAGTCCATATACTAATTTGTCTCTCACAAAAGGAGCAGAGAAATCCAAGCATGTGTTCTACTTACAGAGCAAACAGTCTATGCTAAACAGATCAGGATAATTATACAGTGTCTGGCATGCTTGCCCCACCCATCCATTCCCTTGTGTTTTCCACTTCCCTGATTCTGCTTAAATGAATGGTTGCAATGTGCATCTCAAAGCAAACACAAATCTTAATTTGGCATTAACAGGCACCAGATTACATGTAATAACTATATGTCCTAATGCATTAACATTATAGACAGTGTCCAGTACTCCAGTGCTATTTTTACCTCCACCATTCTTCTTGGAACAGTCTCACTCAACTTTTGACCCCACCACACACCCAACACTTCAGTACTGTACACATTTGCAATCTTCTACTCCCTCTGAGCACACTTGATCAGTATGTTTTCTACAGGTGCCCTTCTAAACCCAGGCCGGAGACATATGGTGGTCATCTGGCACTCTTCCAGAATGTAATCCAATATTAGCTAAGGATGAATAATGCAAAGTGCTTCCTAAGAGGCCATGTACATTTTTTTTACAGCATTGTATAGTTGGAGTTTTCACAACTCACTGTAGGTTATCACCTCTTGTGACTGCCTCGTCCTACCACTTATCACGCGTTGTGATGCCTGAAAAGCCAACATGGTGACAGTCCCCCACCCCCCAGTGGTTGGTCTCTGCTTTGTGATGCTTTTTGTGCCACTCTATGACCTGTCAAGGCTCTTGTTGACACAGAGTTGAGAGTCCTCTGTCAACAAGTGAACCAGAACTGGGAGGTGGCAAACCAACCCATACCTCTCTATACCTACCAGTGTCCATTAATCCCATCCAACCTTGCATCCCTTGTCATGGCAGACCTTGAGCAGCCTATTAACCCCATCTTTGGGTTTAGAGTTCTCTTTCTGTTTTTTTTCACCCTCACCCACACCACCCTTGCAGTAACCCCCTACCCCAACACACCCACACACACACTCCCCTTTTCAGCATCACCTTCACTACATGAAGTGTTCTATGGATCTTGATTCAGTCTAACAGAAATGTTTCATAACTCCCCATTGAATCATTTGGCGTGTAATGCAGATCATGTTCTTAGTTAAGCTGGTCAAATAGGCGCTGGAAGGCCTCCAGCATGACCCGGGCCTCATACAGCTGACTTGATCCCCCAACTCAGCATGTACAGGATTAAGAGCAGAGCTCACTGGGTCACTCTCAGTATATGGCACAGTAGCCTTAAATCAGTGGTTTGACTATTTTAGTGTACTAAAAATGCAGACTGGCATTACTGAAGACTACCCTATATGATTATGTGACTCAAACTGTTAAATGTGAATGTGGCCTTGTGTGTGTGTGTGTGGTAGAATTTAGTTTCTCTCTTACTTCAGATTATCACTTGTAGGCTACTCTTCTCTTTCTGACAGAAGTACATTACATTACATTACATTACATTACATTTGGCTCACGCATTTAATAAGTAAGTAAGAAAGTAATAAGTAAGTAATGACACTAAGAATATATATAGCTAGTATTTCATTCACTAAGTTATTTTACTGGATGTTTTAGTATCATGACCTACAACAGTTTTCAGCTGACCCCAGTGGGAATTGTAGTCTTGTGCAGAGGCTGAAGAGTTAACACTTTGGCTGTACACGACTTGTTGGTGCCTGCTGAACATACTTGTTTGAAGTAGTGAGATACACCGTACAGTTTTAGAATACACAGAGTTATGTGGGAATTGTCCCATATTGGTGTTCTTGTGTTATATTTATATTTTACTTATATTTGCTAAAGAGGCTGTAAAATTGAGGCGATACACATGCAGACTCTTGGTCATCCAGCACCATGAAGAATATAAAAAAAACTGAGGCCCAACTCTGACTTACTGTATCATCTGGTGGGTTGCCATATGAACCCCTGCCTCAGTGTCAAAAGGTTAGCAAAGCAAGCACAGCCGTGAAAATAAATATATCTGTTTATTCAGCACAGCAGTTTCTGCAGCTTTTGAATAGCAATGAGCTGAGATGGCATGTTTGTAATAAAACTAGGGCTGTCAATCGATTAAAACAAATTAATCTAATTAATTATATACTCTGTGATTAATTAATCTAAATTAATCACATTTTGCTGTGAAAGTATTTTAAATATTTAAATTCAAATGAATCATTGAATAATCAGCATTAGTGACATTAAAGTTCAAAAACTCTTTTATTATTATTTTCACTGTTCAAATAATGGCCATAATAATCTATGATATGACCTAATATGCTGAGGAAATAAATTCAAAAGTGCTTCGGGAAGAATTTTTTCACATACAAGGCATTTCAGGCCACAGATATAACCTAGGGGACACAATGAAAATAAATTAACACTCCCCTCAATGTCAACACTTATTTCTTTGCATTGATGTGCGACTATAGAGTTGATGAACTCCGGTGATATGCAAATTCCTTGCTGCAGACATTGCAGAGGACTTTGTTTTCAACACTTTATTTTTATCAACACCATCAGACCGTTTTTTTAAAAGTAAATGTTCCAATCAATGATCCAGGCAGCACGTTCTCTTCTCTCTCCTTCATTTTACAGTCTTATTTTTACTGACTAGAACGGCTCGGGGTCAAAGGTCATACGGAATCGATTAATCTGCACTAATTTTTTTAATCAGTTATTTTTTCTCAAATTAATTAATCGAAATTAATCATTTATTTTGACAGCCCCCAATTAAAGCAAGTTGAGATATGAACTGAAAACTTGCTTATTGTACAGTCCATTTGGATGTGTAGTACTTTTAAATTAATGTTCTTTAAAAATAATTCTGTGGAAATGCATGGATTCCAGTTGTTGCTACTGGAAGCAATTGAATCCATGCATTTCCACTGAATTATTTTTGGAATCTGATCCCTTATCATACCTGTTCATTCGTACTCGTCGCTCGACTTATCGTGACTAAATTAAAAAAAATTCCCTAAGGTACTGTCTGTATAAATCGTCTTGTAAATAAACTACCAGTGCTTTTTCAAAGTTCTCAATGTCTCGTTTTATATGTCAAGGCCCTCGGAAGTCTACCAATGAAGTATGGAGCTACTTTGAGCCTCGTAAATGGTGTAAAACAGTGATTTATTTGCATGGCTAGGCCGATGCCCGAGGCACCACATTGAAACACTGTGGGTAGCATTGGCTAACTAGCGCCAGATTTCTGAGTGCAGGGGACAAGCTGAGGTGAGCTATGAGACATACGTTCACACTCGGTATCATGTTTCAACACACTTTAGGTCAATATCACACCGGAATTCTCCTTTAAGGTTACTGATGGTCCAATGTAGAGTTTTATGAATGTTGAAAAAGCTTGTGAAAACAAAACTTAAAATCCTGGAATCAAAGCTTCATCTGCAGATAACACAATACATGGAAATTTAGTCCATTTATTTATTTGACCTGCTGGCAGGTGGGAAAATTAGCAGACATGGCTCTGTTCAGTCCTACTTCCCTGTAGATATTTAGGTGATCTACAAAGTGCTGCTACTGTAGATTTGTGATTTATGAGAATCTGGGGTCCAGGGACATACACTTTATGTTCAGTTACTTCATGACTTATTTCTGTATATCACTCTTCTTCAAGTTGCTACCAGAAATTCTGGTGTTGAAAAACACAGGGGAAGTCTCAATGCATAACATTAAGGAACCTTTAATGAAGGCTTATACAGCATACGATGCTCTTCTTCACTTTCGTGTTACAAGCTTTAACTCTGTGCCATGGTGGTGACCTTTGCTCTGGATGAACCAGTCCTGAAATAGAGTTGCCATCTTGTGGTGCTGCCATCTATCTGACCCTGTCCAACCATGCCTAACCTTTGACCTGCAAACTGTAAATTAAGTCTTGTAATTGGTTGAGATACAAATAGCTTGCTCTTCAGTTAAACGTAAGGTGCAAACATACTCACATCCACTCACACCCTATTACACCAACCAAGAGACTTTCTGGTTCCATAAAGACAGCTGTATTGCTGTCAACTGTGAACTTTACAGCTCGGTTATACAGGTTTTTTGAGTTCTGTATTGGCACGTAGCTGCATCCTCAAATTAAATCTCATGCTATATGGTTATGAGAAAGAAATTGTCACACCTGTTGTTTCCTGTTTAGATTATTCACTATGTTGGTCTATAATCTGGGTCAGAAACCCACAGAACAGCGTTTACAGCATGACTTTGTTTATTGGCTGTTAACTAGTTGGCTAATGCCTCTGTAAACAAAAAATGTGAGGATATGAGAGGATGTAAGATATGAGTTATTTATGACCAGCACTTGTTTTGCCAAATGACAACTTGACAACTACTAGCTCTGTTGCTCTGTCCTACTTTGTCACTATGGTGTTGGTCTCGGTGCTAAGATCTCAGGTTCCACCTCGCAGGCCCCAGCGTGTTCTTCAGAAGAGATGGAGAGCAAATTCCCCAGATACTGGAAAAAGAGGAGGGATAATCAGGATTTGGGGATAAGCTCTGGAACTCGGTGGGAGAGGGGATACAGACAGAGCAGGATTACACAGACAGTTGGAGAGGAAACAGTCTAAAAAATGGAGATAAAAAGAAGCCATGCTCTAATGGAGTGCTTTTGTTCCATCTGTTTCCCATAATGTAAGAAGGATTCAGTTGCTTGATTCTATATGACTAATGCACCTGGGCTGATCATAACCCAAAACGAGTAAAGATCTTAAGCCTCAAATGCACTATGGTTGTGGCTACCCTTTTAAGGGTTTAACATTTGTGTCCACAGATAGACAGTTCAAGCTTCTTACAGACCCAGCATTTATTTTTCATGAAACACTTTCTGTAGGTTCTTATCCTATTTTCTCTGTAAAAGTGACATGTATCCATTTAGCAGACAGTTTGTGAGTTTACTACAGTTTAGTCTGGTTCGGAGGTCAGAACCAAGGCTGCCAGAATAGCTGATTTTGCTGTATTCTTTCAGATGCCAGTGGAGGACTGGCACTTGTTCTTCCTGTAGAGAACATACCTTTGTGTGACCTTTGTGTCCTTTAGTGCAGGCACAGAAGGGCACATGGAGCCTGTCCTCTGCCTGTCTTCTGAGGTCCCCTCATTCCTCTCTTTCTCCAAGTTTTATCTCTCCCTCCCTCTCTTCTCGGTCCAGTGCGAAACTGTGCCAGTGCCCAGGTCCAGTGTCACCCACAGACACAATGGAGCCAGTGTTGTTCTCTCAGCGTATATTGTCCTCTGTGCCCAGGGCTCTACAAAGCTGCTGTTATGCGGCCTGTGAGAGGCAGATAGAGGGCACAGTCAGGTGCCTCTCTCAGCCACTGCTAGTGTCCCATTATAAGTTGGGTTCTCTTTTCAGCACCGAGCGAGCTTCTCCAAGACGTTTGCTTTTAGATTTTGCCAGATTTGTGGCTTAACACTCATACAGCACAGACATAACACTGTGAACAATGCATCTTGTGGATCCAGCAGAAATAATGACTAAGGAAGCCACATGACTCAGTTTGTGAGAGCTGAATTTAACTTGTGAATCCACAAGATCAAGCACACATAATTGCACATAGTAGATGGCCACGGATAGTTATGCCAAAGTAATTTGGTCTCTTTTATCAGATGTTCAGTCTAAAATGAGTAAATTCCTTCAGTCTGATGCCATCCACATTTAGTCTCTAAATATGCAATTTCTGCCATGGATATGGTATCAATTTGTCTGTTTGTCTTTTTCTGTTAGGATTCGTCCACAGCTGGCCCGAGAGAAGATCGAGGGATGTCACATCTGCACGTTTGTGACCCCTGTAGAGCCCCAGGTCATCCTGGGAAAGGACAAGGCCTTTACATACGACTATGTGTTTGACATGGACTCCCAGCAGGACGCCATCTATGCCAACTGTACAGAGAAGCTGATTGAGGGCTGCTTTGAGGGCTACAATGCAACCATATTTGCTTATGGACAGGTGAGCAAGCAGGAGAGCTCAGAGCAACACAAGTCATTCTGTGCCTTGTCTCAAGCTGAATTTATATACAACTAACACCACATTGATCTTTGTGCAGCAGTTTTTGGAACTCTACTTCCAAATTCCTCTCCAGAGGCCGTGTTCACCCTTTTTCCTTACATTCACTCACTAAGCTTATACTACACTAAGCTAGGACAGCACCAATCAAGACATGTTGTGGGGGTTTTTGTGATGGGCCGCAATACAGCGGGACAAGCACCTGTCTCTTCCAGCTGACTCAACAGTGCCTGTCTATAATTCCGTGTGTTTACAGAGATGAGCCGCTCCCTCTATTTCCCTGTAAATCCTGCTGATTACTCTCCTCCAAGCATGCTGCCTTTCGGCTTTTCATGGGTCCTCCCCCCCCCTCTCTCTCTCTTGCTCTCTCTGTCTGTCTGTCTGGCTTACTCTGTCTCTCTTTAAAGATCCTCTCACAGAGGATGACAAGTTTGGCTCCAGCTCCCTTCCTTCCTTTCCCCCTCGCTGACGTTACCATGACAACCAGGCTCTTGTCTGTGGGGCTCATTCAGGGGGTATTTAATTACAGTGGCATGGTGGGTGGAGCAGCAGTGAGGGCAACTTGTAGGAGGCATTAAGCACACTCTTCTGTGCTATCCATGTATATTTCATATGGTAGCCCCCCTCCCCCACACAGTAGGCAAAGAGTGATGACCTACATCATGGAGCCGCCCTGCTTTCCCCTCTGAGTTTGACCCCATCCCACCAGCCCCACACCCGCCTGCCTGCCTCACGCTCAGTCCTGTCCTCATCCATGTGCTAATCCCAGCTTTGTACCCGCTCCAGAGTGACCTCAGCCTCCAGGCCATGAATGCCACCTCTGGAAAATCATCACTGTCACTCTCACTGCTTTGTCTGCACCATGTTCACCTTAACTTGTTATGCTCATATTCAGATTATCAAGGGGGGCATGTAACTTTTCGTATTGCCTCATTATCTGTTTGAACTTACTGTAACTAGATATCTCATAATAATACTGTTAGATTAAAAGAACAAGCCAACGTTTTGAAAATAAGCTTATTTGTCGTCTACCCCTGAGTTAGATAAGAAGATACATACCTTTCTTTTATCTGTGTGTGCAATAACTCGAGTTGATACGGCTCTGAGTGTTGGCACATCCCCCCAGGAGGGAAGCTTGGGGAAATAAGATCCAGCATGTGTTGATTAGTGTCCCCCTCATCACCTTATCACACAGACGGGCTCAGGGAAGACGTACACCATGGGAACGGGCTTTGATGTCAACATCACGGATGAGGAGAAGGGCATCATCCCGCGGGCGGTCACGCACCTCTTCAAGGGCATCGAGGAGCGGAAGCAGACCGCTATCGAGCAGGGACGCCCAGTACCTGAATTCAAGATCAACGCCCAGTTCTTGGAGGTATACGCTTTCTTTCACTGTGCAGGACATGCATGTACACTGTCTATATTAGCCACTGAATTCAGCCTGCTCTTAGTTTGACCCTAATGCTCAAAAGCTGATTTGACCAAAGAGGACTTTCAGGATATTTATCTTGTTTATTGGCGTATCATGCCAAGCTGATTCTGGCATTGGGCGCCCGCTGGCCGTGTGAGCCAGCCCAGTACTGTCCACTGTCCCCACACTGTAAGGTCTTCAGTCCTGAGTTCCATGACAGGTCTCTTGGGTTCACGGCTCTATTTCTGTCCCAGTTTATTGAGGATGGGTGTTATTTATCGTGTCCCCTCCCCTCCTCCCTCCTCTCTCTCGTTCTTAAATTAACCTCTGACAAGTGCCCCCCTCAGCTGTTTCACAGGGGAAGAGTGTTGGGCTGGGGTGGGCTGTTAGAGTAACAGGGAGCTAATTAATCTGCACTGTACTTCCAATCTCCATCATTTTCTCATAGACTCCTTCTAATATGTTTATATTTTTAACATCTCCTGAAAAAAAAACTGTAATTCCTTGAGTTTCCTGAGTAAACACATAGAATTGTATCTTTTCTGTAAATGGTAAATCTGGGCTATTTTATTGAAGGAATGAGAATAAATATAATTATCTATTCTTTACTTTCTCTCTCTCTTCCTCTCTGTGTGTGTGTGTGTGTGTGTGTGTGTGTGTGTGGCTTGTTTGGAGCAGCTCTATAATGAGGAGGTGCTGGACCTCTTTGACTCCACACGTGATATGGAGGCGCGAAAGCAGAAATCTCACATAAGGATCCATGAAGATGCCAATGGAGGCATCTACACGGTGGGGGTGACCACACGCACTGTGGCCTCAGAGGCTGAGGTACGTAGACAGTCAAATGTGGCTGATCTTTATGTAATGTGTATCTGAAAGATGCATTCATCTTTTTTGTCTTATCTTCCATGTCTGTCACATATTCTAAAACTTAACCTAAAAGTTAAGCATTTGAGTCATTTAGAGTAAGCCTTCCTCCCTCTTTCTATCTATCTCTCTTTTTTTTTTTTGTGTGTGTGTGTGTGTGTGTGTGTGTGTGTGTGTTTGTTTCAGATGCTGCAGTGTCTGAAGCTGGGGGCCCTCTGTCGCACCACAGCCAGTACCCAGATGAATGTCCAGAGCTCCCGCTCCCATGCCATCTTCACCATTCACCTGTGCCAAGTCCGTGTCTGCACTACGGACAATGTAGGTTCCAGCTCACTGATCAGTCTCCCGTATTGCAATAAGCCAGTCACAACAAATGAAAATGAACTTTCCATATGTAACATATTCAATTTTATGTTTCTTTAATAGAGATTATAATGTCAAATTCTTCAAACATGATTAATTAAAAAGCGGTTAACAGTTAACTGCATAGTGATTATTTTTCCACAGTACTATATATTTGCTCTGTGGTTCAACATCTATAAAAAACGTATGACTTATTATATTGTGAGCTAATATTAGATGCACAAGCATCCACAAGACACTGTATTATATTGTCAATCTGTCAGGAATTGAGGTGGTAATAATTTTTTTCTGTCCTTGGGTTGAAGCAAGGCGATGAGACTGACAATCGTCTGGCAAATGGCTCATCTGAGATGGATGAGTTTGAGACCCTCACGGCCAAGTTTCACTTTGTGGATTTGGCCGGTTCGGAGCGTCTGAAGCGGACTGGAGCCACAGGGGACCGAGCCAAAGAGGGCATCTCCATCAACTGTGGCCTGGTGAGACTCTGCTGCCAACCCTGGCCTTTGGCCTGCTGCTGTCTGATTGTCCATGTTGTGAGCTTATGTTGAACTGATGTCATTGATTGGAGTTTCACAGCCAGTAGAGGCTGATCTATTGACAGATTGTTCTCTGTTGTTTTGCTGCACTTGTGCACTCCTCACACGGGCAGGAAGCTTTTTACGATTATGAAAGAATTCCATGTTTCCAGCCTCAAACCTTCACGTTAACGTGATGGCCATCTAGTGGCCAGAAGTGATATTGAATTTCTCAAGCAGTTGAAAGTGAATATGACATCCAATGTCTTGATATGTTGTTGAATTATCATCTTTTCTTGATGCAGTTGGCGTTAGGAAATGTCATCAGTGCTTTGGGAGATAGAAGCAAAAGAACGTCCCATGTGCCTTACAGGGATTCCAAACTCACCCGACTCCTGCAGGACTCTCTGGGGGGGAACAGGTGTGTGTGTGCAGCATAGAGCTACCTGCTCTCAGTAATCTCTCATGCCTGTCCAATATGTCCACATGAATCTGCTGTCTGTGACTCTTGTTGATGTGGTCATGTCTCAGCCAAACAGTGATGATCGCCTGCATCAGCCCGTCCGATCGTGACTTCATGGAGACGCTGAGCACGCTCAAGTACGCCAACCGGGCGAGGAACATCAAGAACAAGGTGATGGTCAACCAGGACAAGGCCAGCCAGCAGATCAGCGCTCTGCGGACGGAGATCGCCAGACTACAGATAGAGCTCATGGAGTACAGGACGGTGAGCTACAGAGCCGGACGCTCCACAGTCAAGAATGGACATACTGTATCAAAAACCTACACGTCCATGACCTCACACTTGCTCTAGGGGTTCAGGTCTTGGGCTCTGTAAACTGTTTCGAGACAATGTATATTGGTAATTAATTTGAATATTAGAAATGGAATAATTTATCAGAATATTAGACATTGGACTGAGAACCAAGAAAGAGGCTCATAAAAGGGAGTTGAAGAGTAGATTTTGGTCATCTTCAATTTATTTCAGTCTCATTCATTTTGGTTTTATACCAAAAACCAGAGGTACTTAGAGGTACTTAAGATTTAGTTACGATTCAGGCATCCTTAAAAAATAGAACTGCTGGCGTCTCTGAATCCCATGGCTAGCAGTTTTTTTCTAGTCCAAAGCTAATTACAGTTCTGTCTGCGATGTGCAGGGAGTTTCCTCACCCCAGGCACTAACCTCAGCACAGTGATGGACAGGAGAGACTGGATAAGGGCCGGCTCCTCTGTGCGCTCTGTCCTGTTCAATAGAGAACTGGTGGACAAGTTCCGTTTAGTAACAACTGGATTACAAAGGGGATCAGATCAGACTAGTCTACTGTAGCTTGAAGGCTCTTTCAGTCGACTGTGTCGTGATGGCCAAGTACCAAGCTAGCCACACAGACTGCTATAAATAATATGTCTAGCCAGAACATCTGGGTCAGGCCTATTTAAAAAGTCCTGCTCAGTGTTTTACTTGTTGCTCTCGAATGGTTGTGCTTGTTTTGAAGTCCTGATTGAGTCATGCCGGTTGTGTCGTGTCGTCACAGGGGAAGCGTATGGTGGGGGAGGATGGCATGGAGAGCATCAACGACATGTTCCATGAGAACTCCATGCTGCAAACGGAGAACACAAATCTGCGGGTGCGGGTGAAGGCCATGCAGGAGACTATTGATGCACAGAGGGCACGTCTGACCCAGCTCCTGAGTGAACAGGCCAAACAGGTCCTGGCCAACATCGGTACGAGCGGAGGGGTGCAGGAACCCAGAGCCAGAACTTCAGTGTTCACTTTTCCTGGTTACAGTTTCATATGGGCAGTTTATCCCAGTGCCGTACTCTTGCATTGTCATGAAACATTTAGGGCTCTTACCGAGCATCACTGTTCCTGTATATGTTAAGATTCATATTTTACACCTTGAATATTTCTTAATTCATAGACAAGTCCTTTCTCAATGCATTGTTAGGTGTTCATCACCATCATCATTTTCAGCACAGGTTCTGACTGCTTATCTGTTTCATAAGCCAGGAGTCCCTATTTGGTGATAATCAGTGGTTAATATATCTTAAGTAATATTCATATTGAATTCACATAAGGAATGGACCAGATTATCTGTATGAAATGGTAATGACGTATGAAATAACATGCAGTGGTTATTAATGAAACCATGCAATTTATATTCACGCAAAATATTGTTTTTCTGCTCTATCCTACTCAACACCGTAGGTGAAGGGAGTGAGGAAATCGGTAATATGATTCAGAACTACATTAAAGAAATTGAAGACCTCAGGTACAGTGTAATGGTCTATGCATATTGACCCATCTTGTGTGTGTGTGTGTGTGTGTGTGTGTGTGTGTGTGTGTGTGTGTGTGTGTGTGTGTGTGTGTGTGTGTGTGTGTGTGGTTCAGTATTTATATGCATGTCTCTGAATGTTACTTGCAGGGCAAAGCTGCTGGAGAGTGAAGCAGTAAATGAGAGCTTGAGGAAGAACCTCTCTCGTGCCTCTAGCCACTCCTTCTACGGAGGAGCCGGAACCTTTTCCTCTGCGCTGCTAGGACCAGGTCCAGACAAGGAGACCTCCGACATCATCGAGCTGGCCAAGAAAGATCTGGAGAAGCTGAGGAAGAAAGAGAAAAAGAAAAAGAAGAGGTAATGAGGACACATAATGATTCTTTTGTGTGTTCTTTAGGTCATCGTGCATATGAAATGGCTTTCTGGACCCTGAAGTAAGAGAGATCAAATGATTTATCCTGTAATCACAGGATCACAGACTTTACACTATTCTCTCCAACCTCCCTGACCTGTGCGTTTGTGTTGTTTAGACATGAGAAAAGACATGGCTGTCATTCAGTGTAAGAAACAATGCGATGCTTGAGATGGAGGACAACAGGAATAGCCATATAGTGTGTTCTTGCCTAAACTGTTTGTACTGTAGTATATTACTATTTGGATGTAGAGGACTGTCAGTGAGAAGCTACATAGGGTTTCTGTCAGGTGCTAATGTTAGTGCATCATGGTGTTTTTGTATATTTTGTCTACGGAGATGTACAGTATGCACATTTGGGCACCAGTGTTTGTGTATCAGTGGTTGCTAATGGTACCATGCTCTTGTTATCACACAGAGTTATCAGCAAATCCTCACTTCCAATGACACTTGGTTTTAGTGGTGGTCTCTGGCCTCCTCGTCATCTCTCATCTCTTTATCTCTCTTTCTCTCTCTCTTTCTGTCTTTCTTTACCCTCCCCCTTCTCTCTCTCTCCACGTCTCTTTATCTGTTTGTGTCTGTCTGGCCCTCTGTGTCGTCCGGCCCTAACATGTCTCCCCTCCCCCTGACCCCTGCCCCCTGCCCTCTCACTTGGTCACCTCTGAGTGAAGGCTTCAGCAGCTGCTGGAGGAAAGGAGGGAGGAGGAGATGGAGGATGACAGGTTTGTCGTTTGTCGCGTTGCCCCCCCCCCCTGCTTGTCCTTCCACGCTCAGTGGATCCACCCCTCTCCATTCTGACCCTCTAAACCCTCTTTGTTTTAACAGGTAGTTGCCACACCTGGAGAAGAGCCTACTAACACTCTTCAAATCCAACAATGTCATTTTACCCCAGTTTAGCTCATCACCGTCCACTCTGAGTGATTTACTGACCGCTCATGTGTCTGTTTGGACAGACATAATCTGTGTGTGAAACTCACACATAACATTCAAAAGTGCTATTTTTCACTATTGTGTCTGTGGTCTGGTAACTACCTATTTTCCTCTCCAAACATATTTGTTTACATTTTCAGTTGCTGCAAATAGTACACTTTTTTTCCCTTTGTTGTAATTCATTTTTGATTTGATTTGATAATAATTTATTGTTGAAACATGTTCACTTCATGACTCTCTGAGAGATTCTTATTTAGCGTTTGCGAAATTCATACCTTTTACAGTTGGTTTTAAGCTTACAAAGTTTTGTTTTCTCCTTGCATGTTTTCTCTCTCTCTTTTCAGTACAACTCATTTTGTAAATGTTTTGCACTTTCATTTTGAAATAAAGCTATTATTTCAGCTATTCCTTTGGTCAGTTATCTAATACTTGACATGGTCTAACATGCCTTCTTGTGTCTCTCAGCAATGTGAAAGAAGAAACTCCAGACAATGAGCAAGAAAAGGGAGTGGAGAAAGAGCAGTCCGAGCCAGCCAATGAGGATGCTGAAATGGTATGTCTCTACCCTGGTTGTCTTTGCTGTTTGACTGTGGAGATCTTTGCTTGATTATTATGTGCTTTTCCAGGAGCAACAGGACGGTAGTGACCATGAGGAGGGTGAGGATGAGGATGAAGACGATGAAGATGAAGATATGGATGCTGAAGAGAGCTCAGATGACTCAGACTCTGAGTTGGATGAGAAAGGTAGCTTCCTGACAGACATATAGTTTCTCAAATACAACTAGCTGTTTCATACAAAAATAGTATTATTTTTTTTTTTATTGGCGCAGAGATTAGCTGTGAACATGTGTCTTCTGTTTCCCGTGTGTACCAGAGAACTTCCAGGCGGACTTGGCTAACATCACCTGTGAGATCGCCATCAAGCAGAAGCTGATCGACGAACTGGAGAACAGCCAGCGGCGGCTGCACACGCTCAAGCAGCAGTACGAGCAGAAGCTGATGATGCTGCAGAGCAAGATCCGTGACACCGAGCTGGAGAGGGACCGCGTCCTGCATAACATGGGTATGGGCCAGCGGTCACTTGAGCCCTTTTAGACTTTACAATGAGCGCATAATGTCGTAGTGCAGAAGGTGTGTGCAATGTAAACATGCTTGTGTTTGCCACACAGGCTCTGTGGAGACTAACACAGAGGGGAAAGCTCGCAAGATCAAGAGCGAGTATGAGAAGAAGCTGAGCGTCATGCACAAGGAGCTGCAGAAGCTGCAGTCCGCTCAGAAGGAACACGCCAGGCTGCTGAGGAACCAGTCGCAGTACGAGAAGCAGCTCAAGAAGCTCCAGTCGGAGGTGGTGGAGATGAAGAAGACCAAGGTGATGAGCTCACAACATTAGCATTCTACTGCAGCACTGAGGCCCAGCACTAGTGCTGTCTCTCATCTCTCTAACCCAGTGGTTCTTAACTGGAATGGCTTTGGGACCCACAGTTTCCCATGTTCATGAAGTCACGACCCATATTTTATAGCGTTCAAGACAACAGATTTGGTGAGCTACATGCTAAGAAAGGCGAAGTGCCTGTAGGCCTATTTGTTTGGAACATGCTGTTTGGCATTACATTTGTGAAGTCTCCAACTCCTGATGTCACCTTAAAGTACTTGATAGGTCTATCTTTGACAGGTGTACTTTATTATGAGGCATTTTCACTCATGTTCCAGCAATTGTGAACATCTCACACTGTGGATTCTGCACCATTTCGTCTCAATTTAAGTCTATTTGAAATGGGAGATTTCTTCTCTTTTTTTAACCACAAGCTCCATGACCCACCCAGAATGATTCCGCGACCCACTTTTGGGTCCCAACCCACCAGTTAAGAACCACTGCTCTAACCTGTTCCCCATGTTCTACTGGTTGATATTCCTGATGTGGTGGACTGCCATACGCAGACAGCCCTTCTAAATTAATTAACGTGGTTGTTGCTGCCTCCTGCTACGGCTGTTGATGGTTGCCGTGTGAACGTTTGTGACAGGTGCGACTGATGAGACAGATGAAGGAGCAGCAGGAGAAGAACCGCATGACGGAGTCCCGCAGGAACCGGGAGATCGCCACTCTGAAGAAGGACCAGAGGAAGCAGGAGGTGGGGCCCAGAACCACAGAACCACACAGAGGGAGGCACAGAGGGGTTCATGGGATCATATGAGCTGAGTAGAATATCTAGTGGT
The DNA here is from genome assembly GCF_017589495.1 of Alosa alosa. Lineage (NCBI taxonomy): Eukaryota > Metazoa > Chordata > Actinopteri > Clupeiformes > Clupeidae > Alosa > Alosa alosa. The sequence continues at coordinate 11,355,669 of NC_063199.1, forward strand.
TTTGGAAGGATGGGATATTTCAATTCAGATATTCAGAGAGAGAGGTGTCCATTGCCTTGTGCTCTAGACAGGGGATTTCCCCACACCACACCACACCACACCACCGAGCCTGTTAAACTTCACACAACATGACGCAGGATGCAGCAGCAATGCACAGTTGGCTGGCGGCAGCTGCAAATGTGCCGCATGTTGTAGCCAGGATGCATAACGGCCCTCCTTCATGGTGCCACATGCACTGCCATTAGCCTGAAATGCCAACCAAAGAACCAAAGCAACAAAAACAAAGTCACCAACAGAGCAGCGTTTGTGAGCATTTCACTGGTGTTATCAAGCAGGCACCTTCCCTCACCTGTGTTGTGTGGAATTTCATTGAATATTAATATATATTGAAACCAGTTAAGCTCAGGTATTCAGCACGACATTCAAACAATCTTTACTGGCAAATTGAAGTGCTTAAAAAATCTGACCTCGGGCAATAGCAGAGAAGCTTTGAGGTGGACTTAGTTTAAAACATTCTCTGTCCTCCACAGCACCAGCTGAGACTTTTGGAAGCCCAGAAGAGACAGCAAGAGCTGATTCTGCGCAGAAAGACTGAAGAGGTTTTTAAACTGTTCTCTTGGCATTTAATATCCAATCCTATTTGTTTATTTAAGTTGCATCAGTTAAGTGTGTGTGTGTGTGTGTGTGTGTGTGTGTGTGTGTGTGTAGGTAACTGTTCTGAGACGGCAGATGAGGCCTGTTTCAGGAAAGATCACCCGTAAGGTCAACCCCCAGGACTCTCTGAGGAGGCCTGTTTACAGCAAAGATCACCCACACAGGCTCTGGCCTGAATGGAACCGGGTGTGTGTGTGTGTGTGTGAGTGTGTGTGTGTGTGTGTGTGTGTGTGTGTGTGTGTGTGTGTGTGTGTGTGTGTGTGTGTGATGGAACCGTGTGTGGAGTGTGTGTGTGTGTGTGTGTGTGTGTGTGTGTGTGTGTGTGTGAGTGTGTGTGTGTGTGAGTGTGTGTGAGTGTGTGTGAGTGTGTGTGTGTGTGTGTGTGAGAGAGAGAGCGAGAGAGAGAGAGAGAGAGGGGTACATGTGCCTACAAATGTGTGTCCATGTGCCTGTGCATGATGTCTGTAGAGGCTTTTCCTGACCATGTTGCTTTGTGTCCAGGCTGTACCGCCGCAGGACAGCAGGGCTGTACTACTCTCGAGTGGCTCGTGGGAAGTGGCAGACCCTGGAGCGTCGCATCTCTGATGTCATCATGCAGCGCATGACCATCTCCAACATGGAGGCCGACATGAACCGTCTGCTGAAGGTGGCCTGGTCACTCAAAACCCATAACACAGTAACATAATAGCGAGAAAAAACAATGGCACTAGTCAACAGTGAAGAGACATACTTAAACAATTATTAACTGTTGAAATGACTCACAGGCGTTATGTCACTGTTACTTTGACTACTTGTGTGTCTCAGTTTCATTCTTTAAGCTAGCTTTTAGACCGCTTTCAACACAGAAGCAAGAGTTATTCTTGTAACCCATAGCAACGGGAGGAGCTGACTAAGCGTCGGGAGAAGCTGGGCAGGAAGAGGGACAGGCTGTCCTCTGAGGGGACGGAGTCCGAGAAGGCCGTCCAGTCTCTGAGCGAGGAGCTGGAGTCTGTGGTGGCCAACATCGACTACATCAACGACAGCATCGCCGACTGCCAGGCCAACATCATGCAGATGGAGGAGGCCAAGGTGGGTCAGAGATGGAGAATACAGCTTGGCTAGGACATACCATTCAGTAATGAAAGAGAGATTTGACCATGAAAGAAACAGCAGTGTTGCTTTATACATGAAATGTGAAACTTTGATTTAAATATGGTTGAATTGCAGATGCGTGTGTTCCCTTTTATGTGACCTGTTCCTGTGTGTGCCACTGTGTGTTGTAGGAGGAAGGAGACACTGTGGATATCTCAGCAGTGATTAGTTCTTGCACCTTGTCAGAATCACGCTTCCTTTTGGATCATTTTATGACCATGGCTATTAATAAGGTACAGAGACGGACTACATTTTTTGTACCTTGGTATACTGCATGTCTAGAAATAAAAGTGTTGGATCTGTCACTCAAAGACAGAGGTCATGTTGTGTTTCTACCATCTGTATTTGCTGTTCCAAACTCACTAGTCTGTACAACATACTTATGTGATCTGGGAAGTAAATGTGTGTGTGTGTGTGTGTGTGTGTGCTCACCGTAGGGCCTGCAGGCAGCTCAGAAGGAGTCTCAGATCAAGGTGATGGAGGGTCGAATGAAGCAGATCGAGATCAACAGTGCCACTCAGAACCAGCTGCTCTTCCATATGCTGAAGGAGAAGGCGGAGTTCAATCCTGAGCTGGATGCTCTGCTGGGAAATGCGCTGCAAGGTAGAGCACCCCCCACCACCACCACCACCCCTATCTGTGTCCGCTACCAGGCTATTAGCTAATCAAAAGCCCTGACTTTGCATCTGATCATCTCTCTAGAGAAAGCCTCTATTGAAAAACTCCTCATTCTGTATGTTTAGTTACAATCCCCAAGTCTTTACATGGATTCCATTGAAGTTGCGCAGGGTTTCAGGCTTGCTGCTGAGAGAGACTGATCCAGAGTCAGGACAGGGCTGCTGTGCCAGTGCATGGACAGGCCTGCTGTCTTGTGCACCTCTACTTTGTGTTTGTGCCTGCATAGATGCTGGACTGAAATAAGGCTGATCTGATATATTATAACATAATGAGGCAAGTTACCGTATTCAGTTTTAGCAGTAAGCAGTTTTAATATCTTGATAAATAGGATGGATTATGAATATCTGTGATTCAGGTTTGTATGGCAGGTAGTGGATGGAATAATCACAGTGCATAGGACATTCTAGTCATTACAGTCTGTTCTTTGGACAGCCTCCTGTGATTTTGTTTATGAATTGTCACATTTCAACAGCATCTATTCAGCTTTGTCAGGCCATTCTGTTGAAAAGTGGCAGCAGCACTGTTTCTTTTCTTTTGGAGATTTGGGTTGATTTGTGTTTGACTTGGGGGAATGTGTTTTGATTTGTGTGTTACCTCTTTTCTGTTCCCCCCACCCCTTTTTACATGAATTGAAACAGAGCTAGGTAACATGCCACTGGGTAAGTAGCAGATGCCAAATTTCTCTTAGACGTCCTCTGAGTGCATGGACCCTTTCTCCTGAGACTAACCTACGACTATAACAACATGAGCCGGTGCATGAGGTGTTGCGCTGTTGGGTGTCCATCTGTCTGCTACCCCTGTACCTCCATTAAAATGCCCACCTGACCCAACCCCATGCTACAGCAACCTCCCATTTAGCAAAATGCTAGCAAGTCATTACAGCAGAAGGACCCAGGAAGCTTTTCACAGTTGACGGTTGGTTTTCTTAGCTGACCTGCTTTATGTCCAGTCTACTAATGTTTCTCTTCCTTATGTGTACTATAAATTATTTAAATCCCCCCACCCCACCTCAGCCAAACCTGCCCCACCCCATACCCTGCTTACTGTGAGGTCAGACTTCAGTCCCACTCCTCTCTTTCCATCTTTGATGGTAGGTGTGGTAGAGAGCAACAGCTCCTAGTGACCCAAGGGAAACGCTAGCATGGCCCTGCAGAGCTGGCATCTCCCCAGCATGCCCCTCCTGCTGACCTTCCCATCTGCTTTCCTCATCATCTAATAACTGTGACTGTGACCCACCCAACATAGCAGAGGGTGGAGGTGGATTCTGGATGTTGTTTCCAGGAAATGATTAAATTTAGGACAGTTGTAAGTACATCCTTCAAATGAGTTTGGGGGGGAAAAAAGAGTTGAAAATTGACTTTTTCTTTTTCTACTGATCCTGCTGCAGAGAATGGAGATGACAGCAGCAGTGACGAATCAGCACAGAGTCCAGCTGCAGATGGAAAGTAAGCACCCCTCTCATTTTCTGCCTCTCTTGGGTTCCTCTTTACTACTTTGGTAGACAGACCAGTTGAAACCAGTTAAAAAGCTTGTTAAAACACTTTAAAAGCCTTACATCAAAGGGTGCAAGCATGTAGCATTTGGCGACTGACCCTTTTTCTTGCTTAATGTCTCGGAGCAATATTGCTGCAGCTATTATGTTGAGTGTGCACATGGCTTGAATGATGAACTGAACTGTTCTGATTGAACGGTCATAGCTATCTTTTCTTCCATCTTTAATTATAAAAAGGGAATGAAAACACTAAAAAAAACTGTTACATGGACATGCCAATTTCATTTCACTGTATTTGAATGCAAGGAATCATGCACATGTAATCTGAATTAATCCATTCCAATTGCAGTTTCTGATTGGATTTAGTTTATATATGTTCAATTCAAAAGTTCTCCACATTATTTATGTATGTATGCATGTGTATTCCAAACATATTATGCACATGTGGTCAATGAGAATCACAAGGCCTATCACAGCTATAACAAATATGAAGCTTGTGGATCATCCCTAAGTTTAATCTTTGATAACAGATGTTCTCTCCCTCCCCAGCACACTGACCTCTGACCTCCTGAAACTCTGTGGAGAGAGCAAATCCAGGAGCAAGGTGCTATTCTGCATTTACTCTTCATGTTACAGAGAAGATGATGATAATAATCATTATAAATGTAGATGTGAAATATTGTGCTTGACTGCAAGTGAGGGGGCTTAAGTGTGTTTGGCCCCTCTCAGGCTCGCAGGAGAACCACCACACAGATGGAGCTCCTGTATGCCAACACCGGTGACACCACCCCCGACACACCAACTGGGGACTTCTCTCACCCCCTGGGTGAGGCCCTGGACGGTGGTGGAGACGCGGATTCTGCCGGCTCGTCTGTCAGGGACAGGGACTTACTGGCTCCTGCCTCAGGCTTCTCCTCTAAGCTGGGTAGCATGTAAGTCAGGGCTGCTGCTGCTGCTGCTGCAGATGCCGTCGCTTCCTGCATGACCACATTGCTGCTTGTTGTTTGACATTTGCATGACATTTATGCAATTCTCAACCCTCCCTCCCCACTCGATCCCCTCCAGCAGTACAGAGGACAAAGCCCCTAAAGGAGCTCTCACAGCTGATGAGCATGTTGTAGGCCGAGAGGTGCACTATGCCCTATTCACTACTGTATCATGTACAGTACTTTTCAGGCGGCTGGTGTGTGTTGTTTCTCAGAATGGTGATTAATCATCCTCACACTTGCTATCTGCCTAATTCTCTCAGACACTTAGCATAGAATTGACCACCGCTTATCTTTCCTGACCAAGCTGTTCTGCTTCAAACTCTGTATTGCTACCATTTAACATATCCTGAAACCTTCTCACTAAAAGTAACACAAAGTAGTCAGTGTATAGCGGCAAATAAAGTATTTTATACAAAGGACCTCAACAGTGTGCTTCGACCCAGTATCAGGTAACAGTGTGTGTGTGTGTGTGTGTGTGTGTGTGTGTTTGGTGTTTCTGTTTTATTGGTTCCATTTTGTGTGTTTTGAATGTTATTTTATGTTCTGTTGTATTATGTTATTTTTCATTATGTTCCTTCATATTTGCATTATTTTTCTGTTTGTCTGTGTCTCATCACTTGTGGAACTTAAAACATGTCAGATCTGGCTCGAGACCACCATCAGGGCCAGAGAAACGAATTCCAGAACCTTCCCCGCTCACCCGCCGGAAGACTTTTGACAAGGGACAAGCCCTGACTGACAGGGTAAAAAGCAAGGAGATCAAACCGTAAGCACCAGTGACCACCAAGCCGGCAGAACCTCTGCATTGCAAGTCTGTAGCAGTGGTCATGCAAGGTTTACAGAGGCCCTGTACATACTGAATTTATTTAATACTGATCATTCAGTTGCTCTGCTCTGTTAGTTGTAAATAACGTTTAAAAGTATGTCAAATCTATCTTATTTATATTATATCTAAGATGACTCAGCAGTAAGGGCAGTGTACTCAGGGCCTTAATCCAGAGTGGTCCCCTCATGATTTGCCCCTTTTGGGGAAGCATGCTGTCTTACTAAATCAATCAACAAACTCTGCCATGTTAAATAACCAGCCAACAAGTCCTGTCCTGAATGAATGTCACATATTCTTGAGATGAGGGAACAAATATTGCTATGTAAGAGCTACAGGGTCAAAGCCAACATTTACATAGACTCTTTTGTACAACAGAACTTTCTTTGAATGAAGATCATGCAGGGTTCAACTGAACCTTTATCCTTAAGTCCCACATGAAATATAACAATTCTGTTATATATAGTGCACATAATTAAAGCAATGTTCTTCTCAGACCTAATTATCAAAGATTGAATACAACTCTCCCAAATGGCAACCACAATCAACCCCTAGAGGATGTGGGGGAGATCTGTTTTTGGAGGGTGGAGGAAATGTCTCTGTGAGACTGCTGATCTAATAAGACATCAGTGAAAAATATTGGAAATCTATTCAACTGTGTCAAAGCATTTGAACTGTTAATGAAGCTCAAATTTGAAGCTAGAAAGGTCAGTGACAGTCAAATCTGTTCTGAAGATTTCACCACAAATCATCCAGTTTAAGTCCAGCCCACAACACCGAGGCTACACAGGAAAAGAGTGCAGTGTTTGCAGGTTCGCAAATACAATTAGATGGTATTGGCTCAGTCAATGACAAGTCTAGATATGGCTCTGGTTTAGCAAATATATGTGAAAGTTACTACAAACATACAAGAAGTGCTTTTTGTAAATTGCTGGAGGATGGTTCTGTTCATCCACTCTGCATCTGAGAGCAGTGTGGTGGAAATTCAAATTAATCAGATTGAGGCGTCTTTCAAGAAGTGTGTGTGTGTGTGTGTGTGTGTGTGTGTGTGTTGAGTTTGTAAATGTGTTCCGTGTGCAGTTGAGATAAGGTTTTGCATATCTATGTTGAGTTTCTAAGTTGTCATAGGCCCTTCAAGCCTGGTGCCTTTACCTGATGAGTAAGGCTGCTCTTGTTTGTCATGGTAACGTTACTGGTATGGTCACATGACTGCTGACTGGATGTGTTCAGATTGGGGATGGAATGCTCGACTCATCCATGCTTTCATTTCTTTTCTTTTATGTAGCTGCATGTGGAAGAATGGATGTATAAGGTCCACCAGCATTTATGCATGCATTTGTGGGTGTACAGTTATGTTTATGTTATTTTTAAAGAAATAAAGTTGTAGTAGAGCTCAAAGGATTCAGAGGACATTGAAAGACAGGTCAAAGGGTTCCTGTTCGAGTTCCTGTCTCATGGTCATCTGGTTGTGTTGCGTAACGTGTGTGTTCTCCAGAGGTATAATCAGCCCGGTGCCCGTGCCCAGGAGTAGCCGCTCGGACACACTGCAGTGTGTGCACGTGGCCGAGGGACACAGCAAGGCCGTCCTGTGTGTGGACTCCACTGATGACCTTCTATTCACCGGCTCCAAAGGTCAGTCTCCGCCTTTATGTCTGTCCATCACACTCCTTCCTATAGTCGTCTCTCAACATTGACATCAACAGGAACGTGGAACATAAGACATAAACAAAGTAAAAACGTTTATATTTTCAAACCAGAGCATTGCATTGATTTTGCAAAATGTCTGACTGAGGTGGTCGACTTCCCTTGGTGTGTCAGATCGGACGTGTAAGGTGTGGAACCTGGTGACTGGACAGGAGATCATGTCTCTGAGTGGCCACCCCAACAACGTGGTGTCGGTGCGCTACAGCTCCAGCATGGTCTTCACTGTGTCCACCTCCTACATCAAAGTGTGGGACATCCGGGACTCTGCGAAGTGCATACGCACTCTGACGTGAGTGAGCCTCTTCAGGGGATTCTGTGAAAAGCTTCCTGTTTTGTTTTTCATAAAGACATGTTTGCATTGCAGGCATGTTTGCATTCGCAGTGCTGCATTGAATGTATCAGTTATCTGTCCGGTATTCCTAGATACTGATAGACATGTACACAATTCCAGAAGCAGATGCACTTGCTGTTTTTTCTAATGTGTCTAGGCTCAACTGAATGTCAATGTAATTACCATACTATGTTTAGGCCATCAGTGAAATCAGGGTTATATCATCCTTTTTTCATCCCTCTCAGACCCAACCAATGATTACTTTGATTATTTTGCAGTTGTTTGTTTTCCATTGTCCCTCAGAAAAACTGTGTGTGTGCGTGTGCCTATGTCTTTCACAGGTCCTCTGGTCAGGCTAGCACAAGTGATGTGTGTGCTGCCAACACAAACCGAGCTGTGTCCATTCCTGCTGGAGAGAACCAGATCAACCAGATCGCCCTCAACCCCACGGGCTCTGTGCTGTACGCTGCTGCTGGGAACTCTGTGCGCATGTGGGATCTGAGGAGGTGATCAGCGGACCTGTGGTTCATACGGCTCTCTTTTTTATTTCTGATCTCGTTCTCTATCTTTTAATCTCTCAATGTGTTCCACAGGTTTGTGTCTACAGGAAAGCTTACTGGTCACTTAGGTCCAGTCATGTGTCTAACAATCGACCAGACTAGTAATGCTCAGGACCTGGTGTTCACAGGATCTAAGGATCATTACATCAAGGTGGGTGTGGTGTGGGTCTGTCTGCACTGATTGATATAACTGATCACTTGAGCTGCATTTCACTGGATGTTTGTTCTCCAGATGTTTGATGTGACCGAGGGCTCCCAGGGAAGTTTAAGCCCCACACACAACTTTGAGCCACCTCACTATGATGGCATTGAGTCCTTAGTAGTGCAAGGGGACTGTCTCTTTAGTGGCTCCAGGGACAACGGCATTAAGAAGTGGGATCTGTCCCGGAAGGATCTCCAGCAGGTGAGAGAAAAGGATAGTATGGACATATGACTAATTACACTCCTATACAAATGTCCTCTTCTTCAGACAGAATGAGTAGTGTGCTATACACATGCTTGTGTGTATTTAATCTGGTTCAACAGACTTTCCACCACATAATTTGCATTGTTTACATTAGACTGCCAAAGTTAGCACTGATATGGAGCATCTGTATATTTCGCCATCAAAATGTATACTCTTGCTGCACATCACCAGTACCTGGGACTCAAGAAAGGCTGTGCACATGGTCTTTGTTTAAGTCTATGTATATATGTTTATCCTGTGTTAGAATTGACTGTATGTATTGTTGTTCTGTGACGTGGCTACAGCAAGTGCCCAATGCGCACCGTGACTGGGTGTGCGCTCTTGGCGTGGTGCCCGGCTCTCCGGCGCTGCTGAGTGGCTGTCGGGGAGGCGTGTTGAAGCTGTGGCACTCGGACAGCCTGGCTCCGCTGGGGGAGCTGAAGGGCCACGAGAGCCCCATCAACGGCATCTCCACCAACAGCAGCCTTCTCTTCACGGCCTCCGAGTGAGTAGCACCGCACACACACAAGCGCTACACATTCCACACGACATAGACTTCAGTATGTTTCTCCACATTTTAATGTTCATGCCTCTCTTTGCTTTTGCTGAACAGTGAGCAGTTGATATTATTGTGTTTCAGTATTATTAGCATTATCATTACAAATCAGCATTAACGTCATGGCCTTGTGTTTTGGCAGTGATCGGACTGTAAAAATCTGGCGTGCACGAGGGTCTCTGGATGCCCCGTCAGATGGCATAGACAACACAGATGAGGCTGGGGCCAGCTAGGTCCAATGCAGCCTCCTCTCCGCCACTGTGGAGGGACAGAGGCCAGCGGCAATTTGCACTTTTTACCCCTGCAGCAACAGCAGCTTCTGGACATATTTCCCCTGCGTCTATCAGACCTCCTCTTAGTTGTGTCCATGGAGCTGACCCCATAGTGTCCTCTGATCTCCTTACACCTTAAGGAGTCTGCAGTGCACATTTCATTAGGATGTGGTTTCCCGTGTGTGCGCCCTCGGGTCTGTGTAGTCTTCACGGGGCTACTTGGTTCTGTAGCTCATTTCTGTAGCACTTCCATGGCCGTGTTTGTGTTTTAGCCGATGCTCATCATGTCAAGCCCTCTTGGGACTCCACTGGAACTAATGGGGATGGCTGTTTGAAGATGGGAGCTGGAGGCCCGCAGCTGTTCTGAGCTGTCCCACCCTCTGGACACACAGGGGAGGCACGAATATCTCAGTATGGAGGCCATTTGCAAGCAATTCAAAAATAGCTTTGTGGGAATGGGCTGGATTCACCATCCCCTTCAAAATGTGCCTCTGTGATCTTGCGTTGTTGGTACCTACAGATGCTTGCCAAAGCTCTTGTCAGCCATGCCATGATGAAGATAATGCTGTAGAGTAGCACACTACCACAATCACCTGGAAGTCTTTTTTCTGTGTAGTGTCACTTAGCTTCTAGTTCTCCTCTCTGCACGTCTTTCTAATAAGTCATCTCACTCTCACTCTGTGACTCTCACTGTCATTTGAAGTTGTCATTACGTATTGGCAGACGTTCTCTCTCTCTCATGTGAATTGATGTTTCTGCTGCTAAAGTTTAACTCTAACCTGTGACCTTAGAGGGCTCCCTTTAGAAGGCAAGTTGGGCAGCCTAACATCAAGGCATCCTGTACTGTACATGTTTGACTATAAGGAGAGAGGAGCATTCCTGTGCCTGTAAGCCTAATAATGTAGACCAGCCGTCGCATAAACCTGGTTCATGTAAACTGTTGTGTGCACTAGCTAACATTGTCACTGGCTTTGTTTATTTTCAGATGAGTACTGGAACTTTGATCCTGTGAACCTAAACTGCTCAAATATGTCTTATTGATTGCTCATGAATTTTTCTGCCTGTACTAACCATAGGTCTTAAACTATTTTCAGTCTATTGGAATTCATCTAGAATTTAGACATTGGGCAACCAGGTCTGGGAGATTACTGTCATTGACTGCACAGTAGGAGCACTATAATCTCTATTCACAATTGGTTTGCTCTCTATCCTGCATAGAGCAATCCTAGTTAGTGTTCAGATTGTATTTCATGTATGTATTTATGTGTTCCTGAATCCTGATTTTTCTGTTTTAGTTGGCAGACAACACAGCTGAAATCTAACAATGTTGGTACTTGAATTAAATTACATCTGTCAAAGCCAGTGTTTGGACTCTAACTCTCCTCATGTTTTTGTGCATACAATTCTGAAAATATAACAGTGACATCGCTCAAATACACTGTCACCTTGTTTCAAGGTGTTCATATGATTTGTTCAAATAGAAAACATTGGTATATTGGGTTATTTGTGAATAGATCATGGAGGCAATAAATCAAGGGAATGATCAAAACCTCCTGCAGAGTGAATAATGATGCAGAAAGCTCTCCAGGAACAGCCAAAGAACCAGTGAGCCAGTGAGCCCCTAGAATGAAAATGTAATGTGTGGCATCAGCACTAGTATGTAGTGTGTGGCATCAGCACTAGTAGAGGCTAATGCATTCATGTCAGTCTCTCTCAAGCCTCTACTTTTAATAGAATACACTTTGGGGCCCTTTAATTGTCCCAGCAGTCTGGGACAGGGCTGGAGTGCATAGAATAGCTCATGAATTTATTTGTAGAACAGGAAGAAGGCAGATTCACTAAATGTTTCCTGATGCAACTTTATTATGATGGTCACTTGCACTAGCACAGCGTGGTCATTTAGGTTTTGTCAGTTTGTCCCACTATTTTCCCACCTTTAGCTATTTCTGGTCAACGATTCCTGGGACAGGAAACGTAGCATAGTGAGCATGTAGTCCCACTAGGCTGATAAGGAATAGAAGCTTTTGCTTTTCCCCCCACGTTGAGCCCCTCAAACCTGGGTAGGCTGAAAGCAGTTTTTGTGGAATAACTCTCCAACCATTGCAACCCAGATTTCCAAATTACTAATAAACCTCTCGTTTATGGTGTAACGCCACCTACATGTAGTGAAAGTAATACATGTAAAAATTTGACACTTCAATTGCCAATATCTTATAGCAAGAAGGTGAAACATGTGCATGCCAGGTTTTGTGAAATGGCCATGAGAGGCACTGCAGTTTACATATTTCTTTATCTCTCTTTTTTATTTGGTGTGCTATGCTTACACTTGGCAACATTTGCTCACATATCCTTAAGTTTCATTTGGCTCACTCAACAAGATGACAAATTCAGTAGCCAAAACAAACTTTGTGCAAATACCTAGTGATGTGAGGTTCAAAGTTCACATGCTGCATCACTACCACATTCTTCAAGTGCTTGCCAAATTTCATGAAATTCCATCCATAAGGGGTGATGCAACTGATATTTTAAGACATGATGATAACTCAAGACATGCAGGTGCCAATATCTGGTAATGTGCACACACAATTTTGTACAAATCCGTCAATAGGGGGTGCTGCAACTCACACACACACACACACACACACACACACAGGTATTCACAGACACTTACAGTATGCAAATGTGCACACACACACACATGCATTGGCACACATATGCACGCGCACACATACACACGTGTTGTGCACACAGACACACTGGCAGTGCACACATATGCACTACTATCACACAAACACAGACACACACACAAACACAAAGAAGTACAGGGATAGGGGATGGTGAGGCCTTAAGAAGTGTGACTTGCACTTTACAAGGAGTTGCAGGAATAGGACATTACTGTTACAGAACATGAGAGAACAACATTTTCTTTGCATGGCAGGTGGCAACACCATGCGGCAGTCATGTCATAAACTGCTATGCAGTACATCTAGTGTAAAATACAATGTTCACTATGTCCTGAATGATTATTAGATTTGTTTGACTTTCACCTGTGTAGCTTAAAATAGATGGAAATTCAGATTACGTTGTTACTGTGTTATTATCTAATGTACAGCATTGTGATGTTAATAGACATTTTAATAGGTTCAACATAAAATTATATTTTCTAGAATATTAAGAAGTATTGAAATTGTGTCATTAAATTGTAGATTTTGGCAATGTATGTGAACAATTAGGAAGCCAAAAGAGTAATCTGTTATTAAACAGAACCAAATGATGTGATTCACGCCAAGGAGTAGAATTTACATCTCTGATTTGCAGCCATGATGGACCATGCCACTGATGAGGCAACACTGAAATACCACTGGATGGCAGTATTACCAACCTATCATTCTGTGATAATTGTATGAATTAGAGTTGCAGTTCATGCCAGTTTTGAGTATGCATAATGTATCAGTCATAATGAATAGACTTGATCTAAATCTCTTGCATATTTACATTTAATGCGGTAAGGTTGTGATGCATGTGGTTTGGTGGGCCACCTATTTAAATATCATATTCCCATTAATTATTGTCTGTTGTAGTGCAGCAGTAACATTTCCACTTTGTTCATATGCAAAATATTTCAGATATTTAACTCTTGTTTCTTTTTTTGAATGATATGTCAACAATCCAAGAATTTGGATGCCCTCCAACAAGACTTCTTGTATTGTGCAGAGCATGTGTGTAACTCCTTCATTCTGCTAAAATATGCCTTTTTCTGCATTCATTTTTAGAGGATGGCAGATGATATGTATCTATAATAATGGATGCCTGTTATGAGTCAGATTTTCCAAAAGGACTTGCCTGGGTGTTCATAAAGGCTCATCATAACCTGCAACACATAATGATGACAGTGAATTATACATTTGAGCCTTAAGGTCATCATGAGCTATGTTAGTGCAACGTTACCATACACTTAGAGGCCACTGGATGAAAAAGAGAACAGGCTTTCTCTCATGGCTCATTTTGGAGTTTTATTTTGTGCCGTGCTCTGCAAGTGTACGAACAGTAAAATTATAATTTCTGGATGAACTTCACCTTTTGTTCTAACGGAGACCATTCCCTGTGTCTATGCAAGCAAATATACTGAAATGAAACAAGACTAAACCTTTTTTTTTTTATTGTTTTGAATCTCTGGTGTAAATAAATATTTCATGACAAAATGTCATGGAGTTGCCATCAAGTTAAGATGAAAATGCTGTTGCACACTATAACTCATACATTTAGCAAAAATAGTCATTTATTTTCATTTCAATAATCATATCTTTTTGGAATTTTTAAATAAGTAAAGTTAATGTGATATAGTAGGCTACAATATGCCCCCATATTGAGATGACGATGGATGGCAGCAGCACAACATAGACAGGAGCCCAGTCGGCAGTCTGAATCTAACTAGATATGAAGCAGGTGTGCATCTCAGCTCACTGGGCTGTGTCTACAAGGGTCAACCAGCCATTGCTGTCACTGCTAATCTAAACTGAACAAGTGTCCTGATGGACTAAAACCTTTGCCTCATTCATGATGGAAAAGGCATTTTCTGATACACAACTTGCAGACCTGTAGGCTATTGATAACACAGGCTTACCTTCTCAGTAGCCTAAAGGGAGTCTTGTCAGACTTTAGCCTAAATATCCTACACTAAATTTACGTCTTTTATTTTATTATAGGCCTACTTATTATATTACTTTATTATATGACAAAAGTAAGAGTTGCTAAAAGTAGACTGTTGAAGTATAATATTAGTGGGATTCACAAAGCTTCACACAGACTTTACGCACTGGGACTGTAGTGTCTCTCTATTTCCAGCTGTTACATTCATATAATGTTCAACAACAACACCGAAAATCAATCCATTTTAGGCAGGGGTAGAGAACCTTTTGAGTAAGAAAGTTGCAAAAACAGGGATTACATTTCATGTCGGATAAAACATCTTCTTTCAATTATAGATTTACATGACATTCCACTGCACAGATAAAGGTGTCTTCAGGGTTGTTCACTGGCATTTCCCCACTCGGCATCTCTCTTTTAATTAAGATGAGGTTGACTGAGTCCTGGTGACGTCGCGAATGTAGTTGGGTGACTCCCATCCGCGCGCACTATGTTCTGAGTCTGTCGCTCGCACTCACCAGGTCACCATCGAGACAGCGGATCTACAAGATTTTTTTTTTTTTTTAACTTGAGCAAAAATGTCGGATATGAGACGTAGCTCGACCATGAACAGCTTCGTAAATATGGCGTCAATAGGGGAGTTCGATCCGTTGACAGCTGCCATTCCCGCCACCAAAGTTGAAATCACAGTCTCGTGCAGGTGAGTATGCTAGAGCGCCCTGTAGTTATTATCGTCTTCGGTGTGCTGGCCAAACAGAGCCGTGCAGATGCAATTTTCAAGGGCTGTCGTGCATTACGGTATTGCTACAGTGGAGGGGAAACCGGTACCATAATAGTCCGTTTATCACTAGTGAAACATCATGCTTTTGTAAGCTATGGTGTGATAGGCTATAGAATAACCAAATTACCATCTCAGATGAATGTAGCCTATGTGTTGATGATGGAATTTGCTTCCATGAGAGTCAGATTATCACATTGTGAAGTTTTCTGTCATAACCTGCACCCCAAAACCATTCTGTTTTTCTTATAGATTAATACATTAATACATTAAGAAAGGTTACATTTGAGTTATCTAAGTTTTAAGCATTTTCACCCAAATGACTCAACTAAGTCGATGCACAGACTCGAACTAACCTGCTTGTAGGATGCATGTGAGCTGTGGCTGTGGGCACTTAGAATTCAAAGACGCTCCTATATTGGCCGTGACATGAATTGAGTAGAAAAGGGATTAGGGATGATTCACGGATGGCACCGCATTTCCCTGAGGTTGGCGTCTCATAGCGGGGTCTCGCCCGCTTTTTCCTCGTCCGCGTTGCGTAAGACTCGCGCTTCGAGTCAGTCGCAGCCTGAGGTCCACTGGAGCCCTGGACATCACGCGCTCAGGTGCATCATGTCGGTAACAGCTGTTAAAACTCTTAGGGTTAGAGCCAGTATCTTAAATTAAATGTATCATACTGTCATCTTATTTCTTGCATAGCAGCAAAGTATGATGCCTATCAGAAATGTAGGCTATGTTAAGTGCAGCAAGACTAAGTTCCTATGGTTTGTTAACCTAGTAAATCCTGAGATTTAACTGAAGGTGACTGATGGTTCAGGTAAGAACAAAAAATGTAATTATCAAAGAAAGACTACCCTGATAACTTACAACAATCTCCTGATAAGTGTTGTATGTAAACCTTGTGGTACACATGCTAATTCATTTGTATCCACTTCACCTTTCTCTCCTTCTCACCTCACTCCTCCTCATTTTCTCTCCTGAAATGGCCTGAGGCAGACGGCCCACGCTTTTGAGTGGAGTTTCCTGTTAAAAAGGCATTCTGTGCCATGAATGCCCTCTGTTTACTCTTGTGATTTTGGCCTTGGTTTGTGAGAATTATAGCTTACTGTATGAATTAACATACATACAGTATGTTAATTCATTAAACTTATGCTAAATTCAATTTTGTAATGTAAGTAAACGTACATTTAGTAAATGTTTTGGGGCCTCTTTATTAGGCTGCTGTGTTTTTTCAGTGATTGTTGCCTGCCACATTTGGAAGAAATCATTCCATGCAGAAATATTGCAATTAATTATGCACTATTTTAGCCCCTTGAAACTGCAGATTTCATCCCTGAAGCAAAATTGTGAGATTGTTCAGTTTCAGCAAACTTTCCTCACTAATGGGTTTGACCTAACACACTCATGTTTAGACATCTGAATGAACTTTGAAAAAAAAAAAAGCTGAAGTAGAAAATACATCTTTTGAGTTTCTTTCTAATGTCACTGATGTCATGTCACCATAGGTCTTCTCAGTAAATGTTAAATACCAATATACGTATGTGTCCCTTGGCCTTAGACCACTATCCGTCTGAAAACGTTTATATTGAATAATTGACTGAAGCAGTGTTTGTTGTTGTTGAAGAGTGTATTGCAATTTGCCAGAAGCTTCTTATTCCCTTTCAGTACCTTACTGCACACCAAGGTAGGGGTATCAGTGTTCAGTCTGCCTTCTTTTTAGTCTTTAGTCTCTTTTTAGTCTTACTCCCTCCCGGTCACTTGATAAATCAGCTGCACAGTGTCACCATTATAGCAAGAACATCCAAACAAGCAAATCCATTTACAAAAGAGTATGCTAGTGAAAATGCAAAGAGGGAATTTAGGCTGCTGAATATTCCAGAATTATGTGTACCTAGTTTTATTTGATTTCAAGACATCATTATGTTTTTTTCCCAGGTTTAAATCCAAATAGAAATGGTTGTTGTATAATCTCATTATTGGTTCCTAAATTATGCATTTATCGTTTCTTTGCGTTTTATTGTCGTGTTTTGTTTGTACAGTACTTTTAATTTGTGTACAAAACTCATTCAAGCCCTATAGTTAAACATGACTTTCCTCATTTCCTCCTGCCACCCATATGAATGGCCGGCACATGAACAGCCAAATGTGCCTCGATGACAGATCAGCCCATCGACTTCTCAAGGTTTATTTTGAGTCCTCCATCAGACTCATTGATTAGACTTGAAGGTCATTTTCCCTGTGACCATCTTTAACCGTGGGAAAGTAGTTGGCAGTATTGGTTATTTGAGCACTGCTTTCAAGACAAGAAATCCATTCACGTGGGAACTGTTGACCTGCTGGCCTGTGTACAGGTGTACAGACTGGAGGCATTGTGTAAAGCCACTGTGAGGTGAAGGCATCAGCTGATAGCAAAATATTATTTTCCTTATTGGTTTTCAACCGGGAGATGTATTTTATTCAGCAACTGACAAAGCAAAAACAAAATGTGATTGATGCAGTACTCTGCTATTCTCTCTGTTACCTTGCTGGGAGAATTATGTTCCCATCCCCTGACGCAAAGCTCTAAGGCTCAGAGGTTTCAGTCTGATTTCCATGTTTCAGTCAGCCAAGGAAACCAGCCGATGCTGTTTATCAATAGTGCACGTTTCAACAAAAAAGCCTCAAACTGCCTCCAAAAGCCTCAAGGATAAGGATGGCTTACTTTCAGTTGCGATATAAGAGATCTGCCAGTCATGTCAGACATAACTGTATTTATTTATTCACGTATGCTGTTTACTGTACATCAGTGTACTTAGCAGTAAATTACTGAAAGTCATGTTTATTTAATCACAACTGCTCTAAAAGTTTTATGTTTAATATTATTATGGCAACAATTATTCACATGCTCCTCAGTCAGAAATCTATCTGCAGCATAAAATGACATTCTGAAATGTAGTTTAAGCATTCATGTGAAGCATTATGACTATGTCCGAGTTATGTGGGAAGCAAAGCCTCCTATGGGTAAGGAACTGATGGGATTTAAAATGGGGATTTGATGTTATGTGGAGACTACACTGTAAATCTTTCATAGGAATTCTGCTCTCTGCATGGCTTACCTTCAATTTCCTAGAATTGCTCTAAACATAAAGTGCCTTGCCGATTGCAAGGGTGGAGTGTTTTCTTATACATTTTCTGCTCATAAGGTTGACTGGATTAAAGTGTGCATAACTTTGCATATATAGCTATTAAGGATTTACCACTGCGAAAACCATAGAAATTGATGCATTTTAGTGATGGCGCTGATAATATTACATGCAATGATTTTTCTGTTGAGTATTTTATCTCTGAAATACACACAACAGAAACAGAGGAGGGGCGATTGACAATGGTTCAGTGAGTGTCCATTTCATGGATGGCCAGTTTGTAATCCATGACTCCTTGTGCACACTGTTAACACTGTTAACTGTTTGTTAAATTTCCCCTACTGTTTTTGGGAGATGAACTGTCATTGCTGTCCCCTCAAGTGACTGTGAATTGAGACATTATACACACAGTGGTGCTATCCGACCGGTTTTGACACCATAACATTAACCTTGACACCATACGTTTTGCTGTATGAGATATCCCACAGCACAGTGCGAGAAAACGCTCCGTGAGATGGAGAATCGTGGAGTGTTTTTGGTTGGCGCTGAGACACAAGTGTTACCATTTTGTTGTAATGGGTTTTATTGGATGTGGAGAGGCTATGCATATGCAGTGACACAATCAGCCTAGCCCGCAGCAACATCACACCATCTTCATATCACTTCACTTGAGCACCAGCGGGGCAGCTGATCTAGATACATCACTCCCAATCAATCGCTGAGAGATGTTTGGGGCTTTTGCATGACTACTTAAGTACACACAAGAAGGAAAGCCTCAACCCTCTGTGTTTCTGCCAGTTTCATGCAATAGATGTTTTTGGGAGGCCTGTTGAATAAATCATGTCATCATTTCGGGTCTGTGAACACCCTTCACAGAAAAAAAGGAACAGGTCATGAAAGGTTTATGTTTTAATGTAGGATTTGGCAGGACGTCAAGCAGCATGTTGCAATGGTGAACATCCCCCTCAGTTGGTGTTGCATCCTATTTAACTTGAACTTAAGTTTTGAGCCCTCTAAACTCCACACTTGATGTGCATGTGACTTGTGTGGCTAGTGTTCTGCTGCAAATGTGCTCCTGTCATTGTATATTTAAAAATATATACTATTACATGCAATTGGATAAAATCAACAAAAAATACAGTATTTTAAATAACCAGAATACTAGGCTATACTAAGGCTAGCTAAAACAAACAGTTCAGGGGAATTTCCTCAAGAAAATACTTTGAACTGATTCAAGTGGGCTGTGTTTGAGATGTAACTTGTATGTGAAAGGCAACAGTATGCTTTTGTTTTTTGTTTATATTTATTTAAGGCATATATATCAGAAACTAAGAGGTGATTTAATGTATGAGTAATTATCTATAGGTATTGCCTCAATACATTGTACAACGTAATGGGTTTCATTAATTAAGATTCAAATTGACATATTATGCGTAGCAACTTTACTGTAATGGTGAGACGATTATATTGACAAACTAGGCTTTCAAAATACTTCCCTTAATAACCTTAAAACAATCCTATTGACGATGCATTTTTCTTATTACCCTCTACAGAAATCTTCTGGATAGAGACACATTTTCAAAGTCTGATCCAAGTAAGTTCCTCTAATTGTCTTGACATTTTTAATGCATGGTATTACAAATAGACTGGTGAATGCCCATTCAAACTTTTCTTTACATCAACAGTTTATTTTAACATATCTTGCTGTATTGTCATATATTTGATTATACTGAAATATCATGTGTTTTATTTTGTATTTGATGGAGCAACTGTTATACAAATTTAAATAGCATTGCACTATTAGGATCATGACATGTGAATAGTTTGGTATGGTTTCTGAGTATATTTTATGATCCTTAAACCAATTATAATCTATGCTGCCATCAGAAGATGCCAGAGTCTCCAGTATAGCTGTGTTTTTGCTGGGACACATTGGAGTGGGTGGATGTTTGTGTATGTGTGCGTGAAACGAATGTCTGTGTGGTTATGCATGTATGTGCTTTCTGCCATATGTGAGTGGGTGGATTTGTGTGTGTGTGTGTGTGTGCGAGCACGTGTGTGTGTGTGTGTGTGTGGTAGTGTGTGTTTGTCTGTTTGTGTGTGCTTATTGCACCCTGCGATGCATATGTTGCAATGACTCTGACAACTTTGGTATGAATGAAGTTGTGTCTCCAAGTTCTGAGTCATTGTGCGTTGCGTTGTTCAAAGTGCATGAACAATTTCATTACACCACAAAATGCAACTCTTTATGAATCTTTTAAAAGCCTTGTGGTTTAGATTATATTCAATGTTAAATATTGTTCCAAAACAAAGGACTCTTGTGTCTCGTATTTTGACCTTTTTAACTTTGTTGTTTTTTGTTTTGGTGTGTTTTGATTTCATGTTAGATATTCACTTCTTCCTGAAATGCAGGGGTTTGGCTGCATATTATCTCAGGGAAATGCATTGTCCAGTATTTATCAGTTCTGCATGCATCAGGTCAGTAGAGTGGCCACTGTTACGTCTCATGAAGCTGGATGTTATAACCTCTGTGTGCCAGCAGCTGTGTGGAGCCAGCTGCTCTACTTGCCTGCTGCCTTTGGCTACTTCACATTGCAGCAGTGCACATATTATACCCCGCGATTAATGATAGGACTATTCCGCATATCCAGCTGCATTCAAACACAGTCCCTTTGAAGCTCAAAAAGGAAACCTCAGCAATATGTAGACAAGAGAGAGCAGGGGGAATATCAAGGAGGGGGGGGAGAGAAAGAGATGGAAAGAGAGAGGGGAGAGAAAGAGATGGAAAGAGAGGGAGAGAGTAGAGAAAGAGATGGAAAGAGAGAGGGAGAGAGTAGAGAAAGAGATGGAAAGAGAGAGAGTAGAGAAAGAGATGGAAAGAGAGGGAGAGAGTAGAGAAAGAGATGGAAAGAGAGAGGGAGAGAGTAGAGAAAGATGGAAAGAGGGGGGAGAAAGAGATGGAAAGAGAGAGGGAGAGAGTAGAGAAAGAGATGGAAAGAGAGGGGGAGAGAGTAGAGAAAGAGATGGAAAGAGAGGGGGAGAGAGTAGAGAAAGAGATGGAAAGAGAGAGTAGAGAAAGAGATGGAAAGAGAGGGGGAGAGAGTAGAGAAAGAGATGGAAAGAGATGGAAAGATAGAGGAAGAGAGTAGAGAAAGAGATGGAAAGAGGGGGGAGAGAGTAGAGAAAGAGATGGAAAGAGAGAGTAGAGAAAGAGATGGAAAGAGAGGGGAGAGAGTAGAGAAAGAGATGGAAAGAGAGAGGGAGAGAGTAGAGAAAGAGATGGAAAGAGAGAGGGAGAGAGTAGAGAAAGAGATGGAAAGAGAGGGGGAGAGCCCTGGTGCTCCTGGGCCATGCATCACATTTGAGGAAACGTCAGCAGGACGAGACTGAGGGTGGAGGGCTTGCCATCCATTTATGCAAGGAGGCACTTGTGCTGAGTCCATGTCTTAGCCATGCTGACGTTATTGCCCAGGTCGCACAAGATTAGAGCGCCTCAGTAGACTCCAGAGCCAAAAGACACACGTTTCAGTGGCCGTAGGATGCTAAATTTAGAACCAGCTCTGATGCTGGGCAGTGTTGTGTATTTCTTGCTACAGTAGTTACTGCGTGTACATCTATGCATTGTTTTGGGCTGTGTGTGTGCCTGTGTGCTTTGTGTATCTGTGATGCAGATGTAAATAAATAATTTGCAGTGGTTTATGATTACGGGTGAGAAGAGGGGGCTACAATAATGAGTTGGAACAAGATGTTGGGTCCTGTCTTCCTTCACGCTCGTGTGCCCCAGTGTCTGCATGTGGTGTTGGATTGAATCTACATTCCCCCATGTGATGGAAGATGACATTTAGGGTGATATTTAATCAGTCACATTTGCTTGAACACACAAGCGCCACATACAGTAGGCTACATACCACAGCAGGAAAGCTTCACATTTTCTGATACAGAGAGCACTGCAAAATGAAGGCATTATATATGACACATTATAGATAATATCATAAATTATATCACATTAAGGTTATGACTAATGCTTAATTCCCCCATTAGTTTCAAAGATATTGAAGGTCTTCAATTAAAATAAATACACTATTTGTTGCTTGTTTAGAAATGAATACATCCATGGACAATGTTTCAAAATAATTTGGAACATAATAAAGATTGTGTGCAAATCTTAGCCCCAGGTTTTAGTAAATGGTTGCCGTAGGATCCTAATGTTTTAGCATGAATGGCTTTGTAAAGCATGTTATGTCACAATTTTAACTGATGATTTACCAAAGTTGTATCATAACATTTTGTCCTGAGCCACCTTATTATTTTATTTAGTTAATGATTCACACCACCTTCTGCTGCTTTTTTAAGACATGCAGAAAAGGGATTAAAACTCGCCTGGATCGCCATCATTCTGCGGATTATTCTGTGGTTCTCTTTTCACCCTGAGTAGTGATACATTCTGACACCCAAAGCAACATCTGTGATTACGTACAGTATGGGCACACCTTCATGTTCCCTCCTCTCACAAACACGCATATGGCCATATACTCACTTGAATTCACTAATGTGCTATTTATTTGATAAGTTTTTTGTGATGACACATGCTTTTGTGAAAATAGAGTTCATCATATGCAACCACTGCCTCAGCTGGCCAACATGAAAGTATCGGAGGCAGTCAGTGTATATATGCCAGCTGATCTCAGCCTGTGAGAGCTGCTCATATTGTAGGCTTTCTTCAGCACATGTGTGATTTGCTGTGATCACTATGGGCATGTGACCCCCCCTACCCCACCCCACAGCCTCCACTAGCCCCACTCACACACAAGGGGCTCCTCCTCTTACCCATATGGTGGACAACATTATAGTGTGCTTTATTTTGGGAGGAATCTTGGTGGAAGTTATTAGTTTGGTTTTCAGTGGTGAGGGCCTGCGGACACTCTCAGCAGATGGCTCATTAATGAGTGGATGGGTGTGAATTGTTTCAAACGCCTGTCACAGCTTGATTGAAGCTGCGTTTTTGCTCTACCGGTGCTGATGTTTACTTGGGCATGTTAGACAAACATTTGGGCCCTTGAAGAAATCACAGCTCTCTCTCTCTCTCTCCCTCTCTTCTTCCAGTTTGCATTCTGTACACTCAGACCATTGGAAATAGAGAATGGCGAGAGGTGAGTATAAATCACATCATCAAATGGTGTCTAATCAGACACAGCAATGAAATGTTAAGCGAGTCCTGAGTTAAAGTATAAAGCAAATCTAATTCTGATTTTATATACCTTTTATGTACCTTCCCCCAAACAATCTCCCTAGATCTACTACTGTTCAAATCTAATGCACTGTTCTATCCCCTAGTTTGGCCGAACAGAGGTGATCGACAACACCCTAAACCCAGACTTTGTGCGGAAATTTATCCTTGACTACTTCTTTGAGGAAAGGCAAAACCTGCGTTTTGACCTGTGAGTAGTAGATTTTATTCTTTATGTGCATGCCTGTGTGAAAAACTGAGTTGAGGCAGCATGAATGTGATAATGAAATATACAGTTGTCACTGCCTTCCTGAACACTGTTTTATTATTCATCTGCCATTGGCTTAGTCGGCGTCACATGTTGTTTAACCAGTGCATGATTGGCTACTCTCCGGTGGGGAGTGGGTTGGTGATGGATGTGACGAATGCAGAACTACAATCTGTGGCTGCCTATAAATAGATGAAATATCAACAACAAAACACTCATGCGCATATACAGCTTACACAGGTCAGTGAGGCAGAAAATGGATGTGTGTGTGTTTTGTGTGTGTGTTTGCACTTCATGTATAGTACATATTCTATATACCGTGCACAGGCATTACTTATTTAATTCCATAGTCCTTTATCTTAAACATACTTCCATTAAAGTCTCTCTCTCTCCCCTCTCTCTCTCTCTTGCACCGACATACACACACAGAGATACATACACATGAACATACAGGCACGTGCACACACACACACACACACACACACACACACACACACACACATGCATACACTGCATGCATGAGTGTTGGTATAGCCTTGTTTTAGAGTGAAGGAATAGCAAGGCTCTTTTCTGTCTGCACACATTTCTCTCTCTTCTCTAGTGTTTCCATCCCTTTGGCCATTCTGCCTCTCCCCTCTGCCCCCTTCATACACACCACCACTCAGCCTCCTTGCCTTGCAGTGCATGTGGGAGTGTTTATTTTTTCTCTTTCTCTTTCCTCTCTCTTCTCTTTCTCTCTCTCTCTCTCTCTCTCACTCACTCACGCCCATGCTCTCTCAGTTTGCGTGTGTGTGTGTGTGTGTGTGTGTGTGTGTGTGTGTGTGTGTGTGTGTGTGTGTGTGCAGTGAATTATACAGACAGGGAGAAAGATCTGTATTTTCTCTGAGATGTATGGTTTGGACAGATACAGCTGGAATGGTGCCAATGCATTTATGGGTGTGGAACCCAGCAGAAAGTCTGTTTATCTGTGTACACAGACCTTTCTGTGCGGATATGCTCTGTATCTATGTTTGCTGTGCTCAAGTGAAGCATTCGGAAGCATTTGTGAATGAATGAGCCACACTGGAACCAAGCATGAGGCTCACATGTGCCTTTGGTATGTTATGTAATGGCTCTCTAGTCTTCTAGAATGAAATTACCCATGGTACATTGTTGTGTCATCTCTTTCTCCTCTCTGGCATAGCCAGTATGTTTGGGGGAATGTGAGAATGACACTGTTGGACTAGCCAACTAACCAGCCGGCCTTCCCCCACTGTATAACACAGCATTGTAACTTAAGACAGCACTTTCTCATAAAATGTATAAAACCTCTTTTTGTACATGTATTGTGAAGTGTGTCTTGTCCTGTGCTCTCACTGGGATTGGTATCAGTACAGTGTGTACAGTATGCATTCTGCTCTCATGCATCAGCAGAATTCTTGAGAACAGAATCCCACAGATTTATGTGGCTTCTACTGAGGCGATATGCAGTCTTCTGTCTATGTTACACAAATACTGCCAGTATGGGCAGGAGTAGTTGGTTCGCCTATTGCAATGGAAAGTGGACATCAGCAAGAAATACGTTGCCACACCTGAAAGTTTTATTTGTGTGACCAACTATTTGTTTTCTCAGCGGAAGCCACAAAACGGTACAAAAAAACCCATTGTGTGAAGTTTTTTTCCTTGTTTTGGCAAGTAGTCTTGTAATAAGTGGGATAATGTATTGTCCGTTGGTCGTTATCTGAAAACAAGTCCCTTCAGGATGAAGTAAGACCCCTCCGCTATGGGGTCCTGTTCGCCCTGTCGGGACTTATTTTCCCGATAATGACCGGCAGACAATACATTATCCCTTACATAGGGCCTACAGTATGCACCCATCTAAACTAGTCAGCTTTTGTACTACATTCTTCATCAAATAGCCGGTACATTACTTTCATCATTACTCTGGCCTCTTTGAGCCATGCTCGCAAATAGCAACACATAGGTGGTATCATTAATGGATAAGGAATAATTGCGTTTTGAAAAATTGTGCAAAGGAGTTTCACACAAACACCAACATTAGAGATCCATAATTATGCAAGCTGCAAGCATATCTGATAGCTGTGAATAGATGTTTCCCATTTGTTCAATACAGTTCGTTTTTTCTGTTTGCACATTACCAAAAGTATTACACAGTTAGTACACTCAAAAAGCAAAACATCAGTCCAGATCTGCACGACGCACACTGTCATTGTCAGCCTCACACTTTTTGCAAAACGCTCCACACAGTGATTGATTTTCAAACCACTAAACACATTTGTCTTCCTTAGAGAGAGATTTCAGATAATGCCTCCTCCTTTGCTATTTCAAGGCACTGCCTCCCAAAATATCACACCCATGAACCAATTGATCAAACACGACTGTCAAGTTTAAAGACACTTAGGTGCATAACTGTTAACTCAACAATCAGTCCTAAGTTAAGCACTGTAAAAGGTAACAGGTGAGCCACTGTCTTCAGCAGAAATGGAAGGTAATGTTGCATTGAGAGGAAGAGTGAGGATGAGAGGGAAAGCCTGTACAGGAAGAGTGAGAGCAAGAGCTAGAGGTATATTTGGCCGATCTGGTATATCTATAGCCGATTGCTTACATGCTAACAAACAATGCTTAGACCAAACCTTTATACCTTACACACATTTTATGCTTTGAACTCTGTTTGCAGTTCTACAACACTCTTATTCACATTATTTGTGAGCCAACAATGGACATCGTCAGAAAACTTCAGTACTCTGAAATCCAGTTTTCTATTTTTTGGTTGAAGGTGCGTTGTAATGATTTCAAGTGGCTTCAATATGGTAGACTGTCTAAAAGACAGTGCCTGACACATCCTAAGTCATGCAAAAGTAAACTTATATTATTTAAAGTATCCCTATTAAGTGCAGAATTGTCAACAATTTGAAAGTAATGTAAGTTCAAGAATATTCAAGTTAGCTTACTGAGACTGCACTAGTCATATGTAAACAGAATGGACGCACACACACACACACACCTAAATACACACAGAAAACACCAATCAGTCTGAGCCTTAGCACTACAAATAGGCCTCAGGTAAGCCATTGTGCACTTGTACAATTGTATACCTGTACAATTTCATAGTTTTGTATTTTCCCCCTTGACTCCCCATTTATAAACCCTATCGAATAATTATTTTCAGTCTGGTGGTAGATAGTATACAGTATGTCTGCCAACCACATGCCCATATGCCTTTACTGCAAGCAATCGAAGATGCATTACAGAGACATTGTGGTGAGGCTAGTTCAAGGGTGGATATGGAAACACAAGACAATATTTTTCCAGTTTAGTCTGAGAGGACATCAGTGATGCAGATGAGGTTCTGTGGCCAGATCCCAATAGAATGCGGGATCCATTTTTGTTTTGTTTATAATACATTAACTTACAATCTCCATACCTCTAATTTTATTTTTCTGTTTTCTTTTGCTGATTACTGCAGAAATTCTATTTTTGAGTTTCACTGAAGACCGTCTGAGAAAATGACAATGAAAATAGTACAGTAAAGGCCACAGTGTTGTCCAAAGCACATCATTGTACTGCTGCTGATTTGAAAGAGTCAAAATGGTGCATGTGTGTATCATTTTGTTGAAATAATTACTTTTTGGAAAAGGATTGTTAGTTTTGGATGGAAGAGTTTCCCTGTGATACATGTATATATGTGAGTTGTTTATCTCCAAGAGGTGTGTCTTATGTGGCTTATGTGTACAGTTTCGACACCATGAGCCAAGTTCTGCAAAAAGCTTGAGCCATTGGCAAAAACTGTATCAGATGAGATTTAAGTAACATTGGTTGTAAAGATTGGGTTAAGCATTCTGCCAAATGTATGAAAGGATGCTTAGGCTTTTTTTCTTCTTTTTCTCTTTCTTTTCTGTCTCCAGAAAGGTTTCCCCTGCAGTATATTCTATTTAGAATATGTTCTGCTCCGACTCATAGCGCAATATGCAGCATTTGGAAATGGATAGATGTGTTCCATAATGCGAGAGAAATAAAAGTGTCCTCAGTGTACAGGTCTTGTCTGGTCTGTGTGTTTTGGTCAGTATGTTATTGCACTCTAAATGATCCTCTAATCATATCCTAAGAAAATGTGTTTTGTCAAATGTGTTTTGTTTGGAGCACAGTAGCAGAGTCACAGAGTAACAGAATGAGATCATAAGACCTATGTATTTGTGATGCGATAACAAAATAGTTTTTATAAATAATTGTATAGTTAATTGACTTGTTTGATTTTGCAAAAGACCTGAGGAGGTGTTCTGCTATTTGAGTGTGTGGGATTGTGTTAACTGTTTCATTAAGTGCAATTAGCAATTGCAAAAACCTGTAACAGTTATTGCCTCTGTCATTACTTTGCCAATGTGCATACCAGATATTTGCATGGAAATGGAGATGTTCAGTGGTAATTGCTGTGACTTATGTACTGACTTTTTCTTTGCCCTATCAGGTATGACCTTGACTCCAAGAGTGAAAACCTGTCCAAACATGTAAGTAGCTCATTAGTGTAGTAAATATAGTAACTGTATGTGGATTTGTTGTCGGATCAGCAGCACCATTCGAAAATAACTCCCTCCATTCAAAAAGAATGGCCCTCTCAGCTGCTGTAGTCACACTTGTGTAGCACAATAGGGTGGTCAACGTACCACCATTTTCATTAAAAACATATTTTGCTACGATTTGTCGGTGCTGAACATGCTCCACTTCAAGTTAGAGATCTCCAGCCCCACAGCTGCAGGTAAGCTGTCTCTTTCAGCTCATCAGCAACCAACAAGCCAGGTGAAACTAAGATGGTGCTGCCGCCAGGCATTGTGGGAGTTGTAGGCATCATAGGCATGCAGCTGGACATGTTTTTCTTCTTTCTTTTTTTTATAAGTGGAGGCGAGCCTTGGCCCTCAGGCACAGCATCAAGAGCAGACCCAGTGGAAGTGAAGCTTGTTGGGGTGGAAGAGGGTTTGATCCGCTCCACTTGAATGCTATTGTATTGGAACCAAGACATGGAACAATGCATTGGTCTGATTCCCTATCCACTGGGTTCTTTATTGTGCTGAACAAATCACAAAGAAATGTCCTAAGTGATTTTGAGATCCCATGGCACTGTAAAAGAAATACTCCAGACCCTTGCGAACACTGTATTTGCCAGTTGCTATTTCTGTACTCCTCTTGTCAAAAATGTACAGAACAGCCTTGTAGGTTGCTATATTTAGACCCAACCCAGAGGAATGTTTCTCTTTTTAGAATAACTTCAGTGTACACAGATCAAAGCATTCATTTAATTGAGTTTAAAATAGATGTGGTATCACCCATCAGGAAAGATTTTTGGACTCAGTTGAATATTTAATGACTTTCAAGTTTCTATATTGAGACTATTACATAACTCTTTATTGTGGTATTTGTTTAATAATTTCTGGGATTTGTTGCAGAGCTTGTGTTGAGTTATGTCAGTGTGTGTACCCTCATATAAGAGAGATGACCGTTCATGACTTTGATTGGAGGTCTTCAAGAGTGTGATTTGCTTGTGTGTGAGATTGCATTAAAAGGTTACTTAGCCATCTCAGAACTTGAAACTCCGAATGACAAATTTTGTCCTGCAAATATTGAATTCATACTGTATATCCTTTAGTCTATGAAGTCACTTTGGAGTTGCTTTGTCTCATAATCTTAAAATGCTGATAATCACAGAAGTGATGTTGTGATGAAATGCAGAAGTTTATTGTTCATGTATTGGAAAATAAGTACAATCCCAGCATATAAATTGATGCAGACATTGTGATGTGTTAGCAGCAGGTTGCACTGTCAACGAAGAAAGGGAATACATCTATCTGTTCCAACCGTTCATCCATGGCTGGACTTCTAATCCTACTTACTTTTTTTGTTTACTTGAATGTTATGTTTGTCTGGACTTAAAATTTATCTTGTCTTCAAGTGAATGACTGTCTGCTTATCATCAGAAATGGAGGAAGTTTTCAATGGAGAAAGTGTGTTGTATAGGATGTTACAAAATGGTTGTAATTGTTGTAAATAAAAGTTAGGACAATTTTCAAGCAGCAATAAATGATTCGTTTTGTTATATTTTGGATGCACTTTTTTATATTTGGCTTTAGGTGCTGATTTATTGGCTCATAGATATGTTGATTTATTGGCTCATAGATAAGGCTGATGTGTTGATAGGCATCTTCTAAACCCTGTGGTGCTTGCTGTGTGTGTACAGGACTTCCTGGGCCAGGCGTTCTGCACACTGGGCGAGGTGGTGGGCTCTCTGGGAAGCCGCCTGGAGAGACCTTTGATGTGAGTTCATATCTTCTTTCTATATTTACCCAGATAGCAGAGACCTCCACATTCAGAACAGGAATGGTGGTGTTCATTAGGCCTCTGTCATACGTATCTCAGTGTGATCTCCCACCCCTTGACACTGCTGGTGGCATACTCATTATCATACTCATTATCACACTCATTATCACACTCATACGCACCATTTAAACTGGAGCAGACAGTGTCATCTACAGTACCTCTCACAGTGCAAGCAACTGTGCTGCTCTCACAGGTCCCTAACAAGGGGAAGCAGACATGGTAAAGAGAGTCATTTGAAATATAACATGTTTCTTATATCTAATAATGCCTTTCTTTTATGACAAGGAAGATCATAGATTCAAAACACAATAGCCACACACAAACATAGGAGTAATAAACAGATCTACATAACATCAGATCCAGCGGACTGAGATGGGAAATGTAACATGGAATAATATTTTAACATTACCATTTTGCCGGGTTGATGGGGTCAGGTGGGGCTTGAAAATTCCCCACCTCCAAAGTGGAGAATGACAGTAAAAGTTTGAGAATCACTGTATTAGGCCTACCCTTATCCTAATTAGCAGTAGCATAGTCACCATATTGGTTTTGGACTTTCCCAAAGTTCTATGATGACAAACTTTGACTGGATTGGAATACTGAGTCAGCTCTACTGACACTACGAAATGTGATGTACTCAAATTTACCTTAAATTACCTCCGAAAACATACTAAAACCACTTAATTTATATTAAGTGGTCCTTAATTTGTAAATCAGGCCCTTCATTTTACCTTAAATTCTATTTTAAGGTGTGACTCCTTAATCTATATTTAAGGTATCAAGTCAGGGGTTCCCTTTATTTGTTGTGATTAAGGGGGGTAATAAAGGTAAAATTTAAATATATAAATTTAAGTATATCTTAATTTTATTTTAAGGTGTTAATTAAGGGATTCCTTGATTTTTAATGTCAAAAAGTAAATTCAGTAGGCATTTTGATAATCTATGCACATTTCTACTTAAAGAAGACTTAATTATAGACGAGTTTTAATGTCAAAAGTAAGGCATTTATAAGTGGTGAAATTAAGGGGTTTTCTTTCACCGTGTGACACATAAGGATAACAGCTATTGTTACATTTGTTTCAGGTCTGGTGTTGACTGTGTACTTAGTCCATAACAAGTACAGATAGATATATTTCAAATATGTAAACATGCACAGACCAGACAGTACAAACCACAACAAGACTTAAATTAATGTACTGCTTCCCCACCCTAACACCATGTAAGGTACACATGCATGTATGTGCATAGCCTCTAATAGCTAATGCACTATATCAAAAACACATTCTGCAAGACTATTCAACATTCATTCATTCAAGACTATTCAACATGAACAGATGTTATAAATGAGCATGTGATGCACACAAACATTAAAGGTTTTCTGCAGACATCGGTGTAAGCGTACACGTGTGTGGGGGTTGGTGTGTGTGTGTGTGTGTGTGTGTGGGGGGGGGTGCTTTAGTGTGCATGCATGATTCATGATGTGTCTTGTATTTGTGTGTGGGTGGGTGTATGTGTGTGTGTGTGTGTGTGTGTGTGTGTGTGTGTGTGTGTGTGTGTTTGTGTGCATTGTGTGTGTGTCTCTCTCTGTGTGTGTATGTGCGTGTGTGCACACAAATGCACTCATCTGTTCATGTATATTCTGTAGTGCTCCTGAAAGTGTCACACATGAATGGGTTTATTGAAGAATGACACATACTGTAAGATGATGATGTAAGAATGGGCCTCTCTCTTTCAATTATATAACAGCATCGGTCTCTGTCCGCTTTCAATCATGCCTTGGCTAACATGTTCCCTCATGGAAATCTTAAAGCCCAAATGACAGTCTCAGGTAAACTGACTGTAAAAGTGTTAGTGTCAGTATATGATTGTGTTTTGCGCATATAAAGCTAGCAATAAAATAAATTTAAATGTATTCTATTAACATCTCCCAGAGTAGGGTGGGTTATTGTAACCACAGCTGGTCGCCATAAAAGTCATAATCTGCTTTTAAAATATGAATGCTGCCCTGTCCTGGCCCTCTCTCTTGCCTCTTTTTTCTTGTTTTTCTTGCTTATGGGTTTGGACATGGATGCCGTAATTAACCATGCAGTGCTGAACAATTTCAGATATACCCGGGAGAGGTGCTATAGGTAGGGGATTTCCAATTGTAGCCAATCAAAAACCAAGCCTATTTACCATCACAAACAAAATCACCATCAAAACAACCTTTGTGGGCAAAAAAAGTGTTTACTTTTGTTTGTTGATGTTTTTAAAAAAACTTTTAGACCATTGTAAATGTGACAGAAATATGATGAAGTATGAAGCATTATTTTCCATTGCCGTTCAGGTTAAAATAATCCATCTTGGGAGACCGAATTCATTCTGTCACGAAAAGTATAACATATTATCTGATGCTATGTCTAACTTTTGGGCATCTCAATAGCTTGATAAATGGAGTCACAGCTGAACAAACAGACTGGCTATTGATCATAATGTTATGGAACAATGGAGATAATTACTGAGGCATCACACATGCCAAAAAGGTGAAAAATGATTTAAACAAAAAAAACAAAAAAACAACTCTATCATTTGCCATAAAGATGAATGTCACAATGGTAAAGGTAAATGGTAAATTATTTTCCAGCTGAATTATTTTGGAGTCTAAACTTTGCTAAACTAATTTGCATTTGGTTACTGTTACATATTTTATACCAAATCTGCTGTCAGATCCAGATGCTATGTCATAGTGATTCACAAATCCTCTTCATCAAATGACAAATTTATCATTGCCCTATTTTACTGTCCTGAAAATGAACACATTATGCTAATGGGTCTTTGAATATTTTAGGACGCTGTGCTGATTATAAACATATTTGCATATCAGTAATCAGCCATGATGAACTTCTAATGTCACTAGAGATGTTTTCTTTAGAAGCACAACAGTTGCGATCTTCTTAGAACTATTGATTAAAATAGATTCTACAGTTTCTTACTGTTCCATTTTTTCTTTTACAGTTCTTGGTTTTGATCCTTGATGCCCATATCATCTTGTCAGATTGGTTTATTTAAAACTTTTAAAGAGTTTTGAGTTGGTAAGCTTTCACACGTGCAGCCTAGTTGCTCCTCTCAGGTCAGTCTTAGGCAGTGTCCGTGTTTGGCTCAACATTTCAATCAAGACAATAAGAACTGGTAGATCTATAGCATTCAATATTTGTGGTGCTAAAATGACTGACTTAGTTAACAAGAATTTGTTCTTCTACTTTACTGATTTAATACTCTTATTTCTGTTGCAGTGGGATTCCTGGTAAGAACTGCGGGACCATTATTATCACAGCAGAGGAGCTAGGCAACTGCAGGGTAAGACATGTAGGTTTTTATAGTTTCATGGTGTTCTGAAACATGAGATAGAATCCAAGATTGTCTTTTTGTCTATCCTGATCTTTTCAAGGATTCACTTTTCCTCTGCCCAAGGAACTTGCCTTGTAATAGTTGTCATTGTCAACACTGTACAAATAAAAATGTAATTGAATAATGAGAAGCATTTTTATTCTATATTCATTGATTCATATGAAATCCATAGTGGTTTGACCCATTCTAATGATTATACATGATGATGGTTTTAAAATATTTTGATGATGACACTTGAATATACGAATATACTGTGCTGTGTATATGTCGACTCACAACCCATGAATGTTGACTGAAATTAATCTTTGTGTGTACTCACAAATGGCATCTCTGAAGAGAACAATATGTATCTGAAAGCTACTTCCAGTAATGCTGAAGTTTTTGTCATGGGTCTGTTTGATATTTCTACTTTTTTAATTTCAGGAATCAGTTCTGTTGCAGTTTTGTGGAAACAAACTGGACAAGAAAGACTTTTTTGGGAAATCAGATCCCTTCCTCGTCTTTTACCGCAGCCATGTAGATGGAACGTGAGTTACCAGACCTTTAACTCTCACCTAGACTGTGTGTTTCAGTATCAAGAGTAACATTGAGGGGTTGTGGAGATCTCTTTATGCTATCTTATTGTATTAGCACTGTCTTACAAAGTATTATAACTTTTCTAGAAGCCAGGGATGAGCTGGTTAGTTTTTATGGTATAATATTGTTTTATGTTAATTTATATAGAAAACAGTGCATATTGGACGTTTATAGATCCTTTCAGGTTTTCCATGTTTTGTTGTTTGTTTTGGACTTAAATAAATTAATTGTTTCTCATCTACACATCTGCACACAGTACTCAATGAAAAGGCAAAAATGAGGGTATTCGAAAGTTTTATAAATATATATATTGAAAATAAAATATTAGTTAAGTATTCAGTCCCGTTCCCATCCCATTCGCGCTTAAGCTTTTTTTTACGCACTTCTGTTACGCACTTCTGTGTTATGCGTATTCTCCTATTCTCCCATTCCCGCTTTTGTCACACCCACAGCGCAGCACGTTAATTTAGGTTGATATGAAAACGTGGAACGTGGACTTTGTCATTGACCTTCTGAATGCCATTTAAATCCAGAAAGAACACAAACCAGTCTTTGATTTTGAAAACTTAAGCATGGTAACCTGAAGGCCTACAGTAAAACGGTGTGTCATCACATAGCCTAAGAAAAAATTGACTTCACGAAATTTCACTTTTGCTTTGAGGTTTGTTTATAAAGAGTTAAGACATCCTTGAGGTGTGTAGATCCATAATTTAAAAACTCACTGTTGAGAAAGAAAGTTTCAATGGCAGCTGCTTCTCATAATGTAAATTTCTCTATGCTAACAAAGCTGTAGACTGACTGCAATTTCGAATAAAGTACAGACTGGTATAACAATACCAGCCTCTATTACAAACAAATCAAGAGACAGGTGAATATAAACTATGCTGCTCAAACATAATGCAGACGTCTGTGTATGGATGACTTCGGTCAAATTGGAAAGAAATGGACATATTTGAACGAAGTAGACTATGGGATTATGACTTCACGTCAAGTTAAAACTAAAGATGCACAGTCGGTAAGCTCCAATAACCATAGTGGGTGATTATAACGGGGGTTTTCACTATTTAACAGCTTCATGGATAAGGTAATGTCAGGAAAACATGAAGCTGTATCAGCATATTAAGGACCAAATTTGATACTGTAATGTTAATTTGTAACATTTTGTGTAACCTACATGTATTTAGAACTAGGCCTACTGCCGACATATGCTGTTTCACCTTGTAGTGACGCTCAACCTTAATACAGCCCTCTGGAGCGCGTAGCTGGAAAGGTGCTTAAGCAATGGCAAAATGCGCACGAGAGTTGTATAAGGTGCTTAAGCCCTGACAAAATGCGCGTAAGAGTTGTATAAGAAACACCCAGATTTTTGGGTTGCTCCTCCTAAAACACGTAACTCCCTCTATCGCGCGTAACTGACAGATTTAAGCGAAGGGGAGAATCTGTGAAATGTGGGTAGTTACACGCTTTTTTGGACTTAGCCACTCAAAAATTCAATATGGCGGCCATTTTTCAATAGCCATTGCTATTCAATGCTTATTATATCAATTATTCAAACAGTGATCTAAGCATATCATTTGATACAAATACTCTCTAAAGGAAATGTTAATGGGAAAAAAATTCAAGATAGCCGCCATTTTTAAAGATGGCCACCATTCCTGTCGAATATTAATAATTTCAATTGTTCAAATGGTGATGCAAGCATAAAATTAGGCAGAAATACTCTTCAAGGAACACTCTTTTGGGAAAAGGTATGTGTCACTCAAAAATTCAGGAAGGAAACCATTTTTCAAGATGGCTGCCATTCCTGTCCTATCTCGGTGTTTCTCAAACTTTTTCAGACCAAGGACCACTTAACCAATGACAAAAAACCTCACGGACCACCTATCTAAAAAAAAAGAAGAGTAGACGTACTTCAACAGTATATTACACAATAGGCCTCACCTTGCTTATTGTGTCAGAGGATTCATATGATTTAAACTGGCGTAGCATACATAGGCATGTTGCAGAACAGTTTGAATTTACATACAAGTTGGTTCAATATTGCAAACAACTCATCTATATTATATTTTACCACGTCTGCTTGCGGACCACTTGGGATAGCTTGCGGACCACTAGTGGTCCCCGGACCACACTTTGAGAAACACTGTCCTATCTTCATTGCCACTGTTTCCAAAAAGTGATACAGAAAATATGCCACAAATATTCTGTTAAGGCCACTTTTTTGAAAAAAACTGGATGGCCAATAAAAAGTTCAAGATGGAGACCTTTTCCAAGAGGGCCGTCATTTCGGTAGTATGTACACTGATGCACACATGCATGTTAGCAAAAATATTCTAACGGCCACACTTTTAGAAAAAGGCACTTGCAAAAATTCAAGGCATTTTTCAAAGTGAGTGTTGCTTTAATAGTGTACTCTGTTGGGACTGAGTTAAAAGGAAGGATTGAAAAAATAACATAAATTCACATTTTTACCAGCTCAAAGGCCTTGTGGTTAGAGTGTCCAGCCTGAGCTTGAGAGGTTGTGCCCTGTCGAGTAATACTGAAGACTAGAGTTAAAAATGGTAGCCAATGCCTCCCTGCTTGGCAGTCAGCAAGTGTTGTATTGGGGGCAACATATCCAGGAAGTTGTTCATATACATCATGGTCCAGAATCAGGAAATCGGCTCTCACCACACTTGGCTAGTTGTTCACAACTTTGTGCAACTGGTGCATTTGCTGTCCAGAAGACCCCCCATTGTTCACCAAGCTTTTTTCATATCCAGTCAGCAGGACTCTGCTTCTGACTGACACTGGGTTGCTTGACCCCATATGCAGCCTGCCTGATATGCAGCACGTTTAGTGTGTTGAAGCAGAGCTGCCCTTGTTGGAGGAATGGCTTCATATGGCCTCTGCTTTCGGGCAAACTAACAAGTCTAGCCTCATCTACACTGACAGCTGTGCTTGATCGATCATACAGCAGGACCACAAACTTCTCAAGGATCTCCAGGTCACTATTGTGAAAGAGTGGAATGTTGGTGGCAATCATTTGGGTAATGCATTAAAGTCTTCTTGAATGGACCTACAAGCTTGACACACTTTTCTTTTGGAGGTTTCTCCCATTCTTCATGGCGGAATTGTTCAAGATCAACCAGATTGGATAGAGGGTGCTAATGCACGACCATTTTGCATGTTTCTCCAGAAATGCCCTGTATTTTTCTGCATTTTCTCCATCCCTGTTCTCATTAGTCTCTCAGTCCCTGTTGCAGAGAGACGTGGTGCTGCCACCACCACCGTGTTTGACTGTAGGGATAGTATTAATGAGGTGATACTCATTCATCCACACATGCCATTGGGAATTGTGGCCAGAGACCAGAGGATTTTGTTTCTCATGGTTTGAGGTGCTCATGTGTTCGGGTGCTCTTTGCCAAACTCCCAGCAGGCAGATGTGCCCTATACTGAGAGATGGCTTCTGTTTGGCCATGCTATCATAAAGATGGTAGGGGGTTGGATGGCCCTGTATACGATTGTCCTACCTCCCGAAATAAAAGGAACACTGGCCCTCATTCATAGGGATCTTTGGGCTCGTGGTTAACTACCTGGTTACCAATTAACATGGGAAACTTGAAAGAGTCTTAAACATTCTGTATGCGCTGTGTAACCCATTGGTAACCCCCTGGTTTTTGGTCCTCAATCTCAGCTTTCTAAAGAGTTCATTGTGCACAGTTTATCAATGTAGAATCTATTTAGCTTTTAAAGTATTCCAAAGAAAGAGAAGGATGCACATATTTTAAGCAGTATTGGGACTAACAGCCACAGCCTATGACTAATATAGGATTAACATGTATTGTGTTGGGGTCTGTGTTGGATAGATTCACCATCTGCCATAAAACAGAGGTGGTAAAGAACACTCTGGATCCAGTCTGGCAGGCGTTTAAGATTCCTGTCCGTGTTTTGTGCAATGGAGACTATGACAGGTCAGGATGCAGCATCCAATTACTCCTGCATGCTTTTGCTATTGTGTTCTGTTTTTACTCATCTGTTTAAATTGCAATGAAACAATTGGTGACAGATACAGTAAGTAGCCTAGGCTAGGCCTAAGGGATAATGGACGACCATTATCCCTTAGGCTTACTTATCTGTCATGCCATGGAGTCCATTATCCCGCTTATTCCACTGTTACCACTTGCGTTGTGTTCATTTCCTGTTACAATTTAAACGTTTTAATTGTTAAAACTGTCTTGTTTGTAGAACTAATTTCTTCCGACACATATCAACTAATTTCTCAACTTGCAGGACAAACTGCCGTTACTAGTTCTAAATGGATGGTTGCTACCAAAGGTTCTAGAATCTTTGGTTGCTACGGCCAAAGGCAGTCGTTAGTTCTATATCTCTCCCGTTGTTAAGCGGGCGTATCCCAAGATTCTGATGAACTTTAGCTTTGAAACATCGCTATTTTACTTAGCCTGCTGTCATCCATCTAGCTAAAAGCCACCTCCGTCATATGCTACAATGTTGCCATGTTCTGAACGTCTGCATTTTACAGCTTGGATGCAACGTGACAGTTCATTTAAACTTCACAACGAGTTCGGCGAATTAATACAAGTGTGATATGGCCAAAAAATGGACCTAGGCCTACTTCATAGGTGTGGAAATAACATACGGTTAATGGTCGTTCTAAGTTATGTAGGACAATGGGAAATTCAACCAAGCAGTGGAATAAGTGAATAAACTAGACGTACCGCATAGCGGTACAAAATATGACCGCCACTCAGTCCTGTACATCCATTCCGCGAAAATAAATCATATTAATGAATTTGTCTCCATCTTCTACTCCATCCCCCACTCTTTAAACTTTTGTGTATGCTTGTTTGGAATGTGTGTTTGTGGGCCGCACACAAAGTAGCCTACTGCACAAAGGTGAATAGATTTGTAGCCTACTGGCATTGTTATAAAACTTTAAAATATCTAAAGGTGAATAGATTTGTAGCACTTAGCAACAAATTATATATATAATTATATAGCCAGGCAAAACTGTATTGGACCAGTGTAACGTTGGTACTAAATCATCCATCGCAAAGAATGATTTTTGTAGCACGTGCAACAAATATGTGTAGGTACAGCCCTGCCCTGGATAGGCTACATCTTGAGACTTTGAGCTAAATGTCCCAGCCCGGTGTTTAGGATGCATCATAGACAGGTTATCTTTCAGGTAGCCTACAGTATTTTCCATTAGAAAACCATCACGTAGCGAACGTGTTGTGGCTAACTCACTTAGCTCCTGTTAGTAGCCTAGCCTAGGTTATGGTCATAAGCAAATGAGATGACAGTCGAAAGATGCAATTAGTGCTGTTATCAATTTGCTTGGTAGCCTATAACCGCATTTATGGTTTTCTACAAATACATCAATAATCAAATTGGCCTCCATCACTCAACCAATGCTAACGGTAACATTATTTTACCTACTCAGGCTATTGATATAACTTAAGATTAACGTAGCCTACCTGCAGTAAAAACCAAGCATGTCCGATAAACATTCTCAGATTTATTTCGGCTTCAAGAAGAAATGGGAATTACATGTCATGTAGAATCCTACTGAATTTGTAATTATGTATTGGGAAGCGTAGTGTTGATAATTGCGAGACTGATGGTACTGGAAATGCAGCCAAATGATGAATATTTGGTTTTCCTTAATCCTACTGAATTTGTAATTATGTATCGTGTGTGTGTGTGTGCATGTGTATATGTGTGCACCACCATCTACAGGCCAATGAGTGTACAGTCACTAAATGTACACATAACTTATTTGTTTTAGACCTCCCCATGGATGAAATTCTACAAAACTTGGCATACCCCCAGAGAGTGTTAGGTTAATCATACACATAAAATTTGGTGCAGTTCTGAACATCTTAACTGAAGAGAGGGGCAATTAAAGCAGAATGAAATTGCATTTTCATTTTTACCGGGGGGGGTGCAAATCACAAATGAGTGATTATGGGCTAGGTTGATGTGGGCCCTTGAGACCAACATACCATAACATTTTCTAGTAGTTATTTAGGAAAAACATTTTTCATTTTTTGGGTTTCGGGGGACCCAGCGCGGGGGGGGGGGGGAGTGGCCCACGGGGACCAAAATTTTTCCGTAAAAGTCTAGTGGGGCTACATACCCACCAAATTTCATGTGCCCTGGTGGTTCAGTGTCCCGGGTATCGTTGACCAAAAAT
Organism: Alosa alosa; assembly: GCF_017589495.1. Classification (NCBI taxonomy): domain Eukaryota; kingdom Metazoa; phylum Chordata; class Actinopteri; order Clupeiformes; family Clupeidae; genus Alosa; species Alosa alosa. The sequence continues at coordinate 11,395,874 of NC_063199.1, forward strand.
TCAGGAAGTAGATGACGGGGAAAAAAAAAAACTTTGACAATCCCTATATGACCGCTTCGCTAGCGGCGGTCATAATAACATGTACAATAACAAAATCTGTTTTGTTCTGCAGGGAGATAAAGATTGAGGTGTATGACTGGGATCGAGATGGCGGGTAAGAATCACGTCTTAATCTGTTTGCAAGCCATGTCAGTCAGTCCTAAACGTGAGACATCCATTTATTCATGTAATCAGATATTATTAGTATTGCAATAGATAATGCCATTACCATATAAAGTCCTAAGGGATAACGTGGAGATCACATATTTGATTTATAAAAGCCATGCCTGAATATAATGCAAATTGAAATGGTCTTTAATTGAAATGCATTGCATATGATGCTACTTCACTAATCAGCTAGTCTCCTCTCCCAGTCATGACTACATTGGGGAGTTCAGCACCAGCTACAGGGAGCTGTCCAAAGGCCAGTCTCAGTTTAATGTGTATGAGGTGAGTCAGCCTCTCTCAGCCCTCCTGAACACACACTCTGTATGTTCCAGCGTACCATCACATGGACATACATGTGCACGCACACTTCAACACTTCAGCCTCTTCCAATTGTTTCCAGTTGCAATTACTTGATTCGTATACTGTGCAATGTTTGTGATTTAGAGCACTGGGAAGTTATTTTTATCAGTACCTTGTTTACATGTTTAATTGGATACATACATATATGATGTGTACATTGTGGAAGCCAGAAGGCTATTACAGTACAATGTGTTATTGTTTCCATCTGTGCTTTAGTTAATTAGGTGTTATGGCACAGAGAGTTTGTGTCATCTATGCATATCTAAAATGTGCATTGGGTACAGTATATTGTACGTAGATGATCAGCCGTGTCTCTGTAAGCCTGAAGCTTCTGTTTCTCTTCTGCACTTTGCATACTAATTGGGATTCCTCCTCCTCTTCTTGACATACATACTTACATACTTCTCACTACTTATTTTTGTCAATAGCATAGTGCACCAGGAACATGTCATGTAACAATGTAACCCAGCATTATATTGATATTTTTGTGCATCCAAATAGACAGGTCTGCCAAGCCATGATTGTACTATCTGGATTGTACATTGATGTACTCAAAGAGTAAAGCAATCCCTTTTGTCTGGACAGGTGGTAAACCCCAGGAAGAAGAAAAAGAAGAAGAAATACAAGAATTCTGGAACCGTAAGTTCACCTCTCATGTCCCCCCTCAATGACAGGACCGTTTTGAATGGAATGGAAGTAGAGTAAAGGAAAAAGAGAGAACCATTGTCCATGTTAACAACTGAAATTATTGGTAAGACTTCTTATGCAAGGTCCTACTTTACATAACACCTTCATAAGCAATGCATCATGCCTTTATAAGCTGTATGTAAGCATTCATAAGTGCTAGTCCACTTTTGCTCACTGCATGTGGGTATGCGCTGGGCATATTATGTTACTGGAGTCTCCGTCTCACAAGATCAGCATTCCAACTCTCATGATCCACATACAGTAAACGTGATAACATTTATGAAGTGTTTATGTGGCGTTTGTGAAGGAGATATGCATTGCTTATTAAATGTGTTGTGCTGTCCCCCTATTGGACTCTTAATAGGAAGTGTTACCAAATTTTCATCTCGACAGGTGACATTGCTGTCCTGCCTCGTAGACATAGAAGTCACCTTCCTGGACTATATCAAAGGAGGGTGAGTGTTTCAGGCCACCGCACCTTTCTAGAAACATCCCTGCTGTTGGACAAATGGTACCGTATGCACGTGTGTGTATGCACATGTGTGTGCAATGCGCATTCGTGTGTATGCATGACTGTGTATTTGATGTTTGCCACAGCTGATGGCTTTTTTTTTTTAATGAGAGTGCTTTGCCAAGTGCAAAAAGGATAGGGGGAGAGACATGGAGAGAGCGAGAAAGAGAGAGAGTGAGAGAGAGAATGTGAGAGAAAGGAAGAAAGAGAGAGAGCGATTTCTCTTGGTGTAGACAGACCTGCTGCTGGGTCTTCCCAGGCGTGAAAAAGCCTCGCCTACACACACAGTGCTTTCAATTCAAACGAGGAACAAGAAACTCCAGCATGGTTAAACTCCTGCTAAAAATAGCCCTGCTCAGAGTAGGAGGAGTTTCTGGCAAGGGCTGAGAGCTCTGAACAGGGAGACAATGACTTGTCACTGCAGGTGCCACTGCTTTTCACTGCAATGTACAATCTGTCCCAAAGCGTATACCTCAGATTTCCTAATTGTTCTCTTCATTAAGCAGCCAGACTTTTACATCAGTGCACATCAAAGAGCGTCAGAAGGGGCATAACTGAGATGGATTACCTACTGAGTCACAGCCAGACACACACACACACACACACACACACACACACACACAAATTATTTCAATTTTCTTCCTTTTAAGCATTTCCTTCATCTTCTATTTACTGCAAGTGTAATTTGATGAATTGCCTTTTCTTTCACATCAATGGTGTATGTTTAAATTTGTGTGTGACTTCACCTTACTCCGTCATTGAGATATGATCTGTTCTGGTTTCACTTGTAGAACTCAGATCAATTTCACAGTGGCAATTGACTTCACTGCATCAAATGGTGAGTGTTGTGGCTGCTGGCTGCGCATGCTTGAATTCCGACATGTGAGCCTGCTCTCAGCTGAATCATGTGCCTGGTGCTGTGCTTCTGAGCAGGTAACCCGTCCCAGCCTACCTCACTGCACTATCTGAGCCCCTACCACCAGAATGCCTACGCCATGGCCCTGAGGGCAGTGGGTGAGATCATCCAGGACTACGACAGTGATAAGATGTTCCCCGCACTGGGCTTCGGTGCAAAGCTTCCACCAGATGGCAGAGTCTCGCATGAGTTTGCCCTGGTAAGAACATCTCCAAGATTGAAAACAAGGCTATTGCTTCCATTTGTTAGTGTTTCCCCGCATGTGCTATTTTGCTATGCTTGCCATAGGCAGGGAGGGATTTTAAATCGTCAGTGTTGGAAGAGGGGAGCTGTCTTAGCGCATACATTTAAAATGCAGTCACTAACATTCAGAGGCGTATCAGTGCTCTCCCCCACTGATACTAGTGTGCTTCAACAGACTCTGGCATATCAGGAGTTACTGTATTTTAATGTGTTATAACACTTTTAACAACAAAACAGCAATCATACATTCCTCTCATTTATTCCCAACATATGCTGTTTCCACGGTGACAGTCTCTTTCTGTGTGCTCTGCTCCCATCACCCAGAGGGCACAGAGCTGCAGACGAGCTCCATATGCACTTACTCAGCTAAGCATTTAACATTTACTTAAGTGAGCTCCCTACTCCAAGGAGCCTGCTGTGCTGACAGCCACGGAATGATAAAGGAGGGACACTTTATGCAGCTGTCACAGTCACAGACTCTCTGCTGAAAAAATCTCAATGACAGCATTTTTTTTCTCCAAGTGCACACTGTCTTGTTAATTGTGTCCCTTGGCTATGAAGCAGCAGCATTTTCACGGTGGAAGTTTTTAAATTAAGACTCGTGATTTTTCTGCTCTTCATTTGATAATTGGGATAAACAAAGAGTAATGTAATGTACCTTACCAATTATTATCATATACTGCTTATCATACATCTGTTTGTTTTTCTTATTTGTCTGATACAGTTGAAAAGGACGGGGTTTGAAGCATGTGCTCTACAATGTAGTTCAATTTAGCTTAATTTGATTTTAATTATTTGAATAATTTAAGATAAAATATTTTCATTTTGAAATATATTATTTTAAAATATAAAAGAGAACATGCCCCTGATATCATAAAATATCATAATAAGCCTCAGGTCTTTCTCTCTGCCTCATTGCACTGAACTTATAGGATTTCTGAGCTTGTTGCAAGGATCCTAGTATGTATAGCTGAAAGATGCTGTACAGTAGTTTGTTGGGAAAAGAATCTGGATGTAAAGATTTGCAGGCAGTGATGAAAGACAAATTGGGCTAATTGTGGGCATCTCAAGTGGTGTGGGCATGTAATCCTAATAACCTGACTGTAGTAATAAAGACTGTCTGGCTCTCTGTGGTCCCATTCTCCTGTCATTGACACAGGTTCTAATTTATTCTTATGATGTCTTTCTTTTCCACACCATTCAGAATGGGAATCCTGATAACCCCTACTGCAGTGGAATAGAGGGGGTGATGGAGGCTTACTACCAGAGCCTCAAATCAGTCCGACTCTACGGCCCCACTTACTTCTCACCTGTAATCAATCATGTAGCCAGGTTAGTGTCTGTCATGTCCACTTAGAATCCAGAGTTCACTCTCAGCGTCTATCCAATTGCTTACAACCCTGAAAACACACCCAGGTGCTCTCTGCCAGTGGGCTGCATTCATGCAGAAGTAATTGCATGTTCAAACTGGCAACACCCACACACTGTACATTATTTAGAATGGCTTCTCTTATTAATGTGATGTGGCCCTTGTCATCTGCTCTTTATGGTCAGATATGCTTCCCTTGTGAGAGATGGCTCAGAGTACTTCATCCTCCTCATCATCTCTGACGGTGTCATCTCAGATATGGCACAAACGAAAGAATCTATTGTCAATGTGAGTCTTCCCTCCCAGGTTGATGCATGATATTACTTTTGTACTGTGGACTTTCATCCGTCCATGCAAAGCTGCGTATTCAGTGCCATCTTTTTTTTCTGGATTTCTCTGTTTGAACCTGTCAAACTACATTATGTGCTAGTGAGGTGGCTACTTTTGTGTGTTGCAAGCTTTCTTTTCTGTTCAGAGTGGCTTTTCTTTGTAAGGGAAGCACCACTATGTCTATTCTGGTTAACACACTGTGTCAATCATATTTTAGAAGTTTTGATGACTTTGAAAGCTGATTGTAAAAGCATTATGCCGACTGCTAACTAAATGACAATAAATTAGGCAGTTAACATATGTGTTAACATAATGCAACAATAACAAAGGGATTTGAGAGTTTTCTTTATTTTTGCCTGAAAATAAAAGGCAGCCTAGAGAAGAAATCCATAGTGACATCAATTCCGCTGAACTTTATTATTTTTACATGCTATAGTCTTACATGACAGCATACAAGACAATCTACTCCTGCTTCTCAAAAATCACCTTATTTTTCAATATCTTTACTCACACAAATAATGTAAATGATGAGCCATGCAACCTCATTGAAAGTCAGAACATTATTATGTGGCTTTTAGTGGAGACACATCCAGTAAATGAAAACCTGAAGCATAAAAAATAAGTCATAAAAATATTAACAATGTAACAGCAATTGGACTCCTGATCCATGAAAATTAGAATTATTGTTGAAATTCAGGACACAGCCATGTTAACAAGGCACAACAACCAGGTTGCATTTTAGCATATAACTGGTGGGAGTACTGTCAGTGTGAGTTCTATCAGTCTTACTGACCTTTTGGATGTTTCTTTGACATAATGTACAGGAAGTTCTTGCCAGCTGGCAATAGACAATTTAAATACAGGTACATACTGAAAAATGCCTTCTCTAACTGCAGTCTGTGTCTGTTCTTGTATCCATATGAAAACATGTACTCTCAGTAATGTTCCTCTTCTCTTTTCATTTGTAGGCTTCTTGTCTTCCAATGTCAATAATAATTGTTGGAGTAGGACCTGCTGAATTTGATGGTGAGAGAAAGCACCTTTTGTTAATGTGTGACATTTTGTCATTGGCCTGTAAAGGGACTGATTTCTCTGAAGTCATATTGTGCTATGGTGTGATTAAGAGTGTGTGTGGGCAGGAGTATGGACTGTATTTTTATCCATGTATGGCATGCTTCTATATGCTGCAAAGTAAATTTGACATGTTGTTTATCACAAAGCTACACTGAAACCGCCTTCCTTCAGTAGCGAGCACAGTCCCGGAGTCACACATCATATACACTGTCATACTGGTGGCAGCAGCAGCTCAGAGGAAGGCTTAGTTTGGGTTGTTTTTTGCTTTGGCCCACTGCTCTAACATGCATTGGTAATGTCATGACCAGATGCCTCTTAAAATAAATAAGAAACTACATTGTTCATTCATACTTATATTTTAGACCTAAGGGTTTTTACTGGTCAACTCAAAACTCCCTTCTCCCTTCAACTCAAAACTTCCCTTCAATACAAATGTAGAAATGTATCATGCCACCAAGTCTTGATAGTACTCAGGAAGGTAGACATATATATATATTATTTTCATTGCTCAAATTGTTCTTGAAATGATGCTCTTTTGTAAATGGCATCAGCATTGGGGGGCGGGGGTGGGGGGGGGGGGTAGACAATGAATGTGGCGATGTTGATCAGTGACCCGTCACACGTTTCATTCGTCTTATTTTAGACTTTTAAAGTCTAAAAAAGGAAAAATAAGACTTTTTTGTTTAAAGGACCACTGGACTATAATAACCAGCAAATGTTAGTGTTTTTTTAGAAGGAACTGGGGATGAGCGCTGATGTAATATTTTTTTTCCTCAGAAATGATTGAGCTGGATGGAGATGAAGTGAGAATTTCATCCAGAGGAAGATTTGCTGAGAGGGACATTGTTCAGGTTTCTCAACTCCACCTTCCTTAATTCTTTCCTATCAAACAGTGCACATATCAGTATACTGATGACACACTGAAAATGCTTACAACTCTTAGAAAGTCTCTGGACCAAGATTCAAAACAAGTCTGTGTGGTGTGCTATAAAGAGGGCACAGGTCAAAAGCAGGTGCACTCTTACTGCAGTGCACCGCTGTATCTCCAGGGATAGGAACTACTGTGTTCCACAGTCAGGATTACCTCAAACATGGACTCTATTTTTATATTATTTACTTGTTTTTTAACTATTAGTTCTGAAAAAAGAATTCATAATTGATTGTATTTTAAAAATTGTAATATTGCATTAGATTGCATACATTTCTGTATTAGGGATACATTGTTATGGTAAATAGTACATTAGTCTCTGAGAGTTCCTTTCAGCCAATTGCTGTCATATTTGCTACTCATTTAGCCAATATTTGGCTATAACTTTTTATATTAAAATATCAGTCATGACATGCAGCATTTAAACTGTAGTGCATTTTATATTCAAAATTAGTGTCTGAATTATGCAAATGTTATGCAAATATATACATGCAAATGAATGTTCCATCTCAAACAATGTATTTGTATAGCTTATTTGTCTCCAAGAACATGATATAATCAGATTTATTTTATCAGGTATATATATGGAGTTTAATATATTATTCTGTCTTTCGTTCCACTGTTTGTCTTATCTAGTTTGTGCCATTCAGGGATTACATCGACCCCAGGGGCAACCACATCTTGAGCATGGCTCGTCTGGCCAAAGACGTCCTAGCTGAAATACCGGACCAGTTTCTGCACTACATGAGAACCAGAGGCATCAAGCCACAGCCTCCACCTCAGTCCTACACCTCCAAACCCCCATCAGTACCGATGCAGACCCAGATCTAAGGTCACAAAGACAATCCCACCACTCTCTCTTTGTCCCGCTCCTTTGGACTAACAAAGGCATTTTTACTTTGATCAGAGGACTCAAGCTCTTAGTAGCATCCTGAAATTTGAAGATGTTTACCAAGTTGCCAGACCAGGGAAATAGAATTGTTTTCCCGGAGTGTCATTGTAAGGCTTCCTGCAATGGGAAAGATGTGAATTTTATTTTTTGATCTTCCATAGCTCCTCTGCATTCAAATGACATCACACTGTTGTCACAAATCTCTCTTGAGAAAAAAATGTTTACAATTGTACTGATTTCTACTGATGGTTAATTTTATACTTTTTCATGCTATAAGACGTGTTTTTTCAGAGGTTATAAATATGTCAGCCCAGAGACTGAAGCTGCCAGGAGAGAGGAAACCTTTTGAGTTATTTCTGTGTGAAAATAGGCATGTTAAATGTGATGCGCATGCAGTGTCATCTCAGACCGAGTTCTCCCTCCACTGAAACATGTCACACAGACATTGTGTCTGTGAGACCAACTGTAGCTCCCAATCCGTACCTAAATGCCTCAAAATGGGGACAACTTCTTCACCGACTGGACAGCCTTATCCTCAGCACACTCACTGACGCTGCTTAAAAGGATATGGTGACTGTGTGTCCAGGGCCCAGCTGTCAAAAACATGACCACATTATAATTTTTATTGTCTTAAAATATGCATATGCTGTTATATGTTTCTTGCCTTCATCATTCAAAGTAATGGGAAGAATTTCATGTTATGGTTCTATGTCAATATGTTGTATGCTTTTCTCACCCATGAGATTCTCAGTTGTTCATTTGTAAGTTGAGTGTTTATATTTTAATGATGCCGAGGACAGAAAGACATTTTTTAAAAGACAGAAACTGAGCCATTTTGTCTTTGTATATGTAATAATCAGCAATGGTCACACAGTGATACATGCAGACGGTCAGAGATATGCTGTGTCTTTGAGAAGGACCACAGGCAACCAATCAGATTGAGAAGCCTACAATTTTCTGCAGTGTCCTTGTTTTATCCACCTACTTGTGACTTAAGAAGCGAGTTAAATGGTGACGGTATATTTACATTTATACAATTACACATTTCACTGCCATTACTTCTAGTGCAAGTAAATCCTGTTCTGCAGCACCATACTTGTGCTTGTATTTTACAGAGATAAAAACTACACAAATAATTACATCACTAACTGTATATATTTAAATAATTTCAGACTGCCTGGAGATATCAAAGAGTATTAAAATCATTAAGAATATTGGTCATCATAAAATATATATAATTGTTTTTATCTACAATGTAAGGAAGTCATTCATTGTGAGTCTTCCTTTAGGACATGGCCTGTGAGAATGCACATTTATAATCTCTCGGGCTTCTTGATGCTCTTTTAAAAGCTGAGCGAGCCCTGGTAACCAGGAAAAAAATAACTCACACAGAGGAATAGAGGAACTTCATTTATTTAACATGACAGGATGCCATCTTCAAACATACACCCACATAGATTCTCTCTCATGCGCCATACATCTGTATACTACATGTATAAAAAATGCAGCAGCATTTCAAATGCAAAACAGGAACTACACTATTCTTTTTTCAGGCAGATGTCTCTGTGAATCCAAAGACTTTATAAGCCTGCTGTTTGAATTCTCCCTCTGTGGTGTATACAGCTGTTAGAAACCAGCCCTAGACTTATGTCACTTCCACAAGCACAAGAGCATGTAATCTTTGGCAAAAGTAAAATGTTTGTTTTCTTTAATAGTAAGTAGCCTACACACCCAGTGTAATTTTGAATTGCACGTTCTTAGGTGGGTCCACGATCACATGCTGCCTCTCGTGGAGAACTCTCAGGAGATTGGATTTCTGGGTAATTAATAAAGGACATAGGAGGAATAGAGGAACTCCCTAACTAAGAGTGAGATGTTGGTCCAGGTATCATCCCCATCATCCCCTTGGTTTAACTGTAGGGTTTATGATGTTAGTTACAGTGCACAATAACAAACAAACTGATTACCATCTCACATAGGGGAATACGTAAGTAATCTTTATAACATTTATTTTCTATCTTTGGCACTTTGTCCTTTGGCTCAGGTCAAAATGTTTCGCAATATACAGTGAATTAACTGAAGCTATACGAAGAGTCCTGCTATTTTGCTCAGTTTTGTGAGAGGTTTGTTTTTGAGCAAAGGGTTTTTAGTATGACAAACTGATCATTAGCACACATGTGGTGTTCAGCCTCAGGTAAAAAAGTGTGAGTAGTCTTGAGGAGGACTGAATGATTTCCAAGAGTCTCTCCACTGTCCTTATGAAAGAAACAGCTCTGCTTCCAAATAAGGCTTCCTCTTAAATCCTGCCTTTTAAACAATACTGTCACTGATCTTCATTTGTACAAAAGAGAGTAACAAATTACTGAATTGTTAATCAAATATCATGAAAGGATTATTGTGAACTAAATTCAGCATTATGAAATTCCAGTTATTGTGGGGTAGTTTAAGTACTTGTCTTACCTTTGTCTCAAATTCTGGATTATGTGGACATCACAGAGGAACAGTGGACAGTCTCCTTTTGGTGATGCTGTATGCAGTGTAACCTGTACAATGTATTTTTGAGTGAGATTAATATAATGTGATTATTTTACACACAGACCTCTCTACACTCAAAGTATATTAGTATTGCTGATATCATTACTTGTTATTACTGGCTGCTGCATTTGCATGAGTATTCTGATGAATTTGATGCACCTTTTCCTTGACTTGTGACCTGTGTTTTATTGCAACAGAGAATTTGCCTTAAAATCACACTGAACTCTTGGAATTGTGCAATGCCTTCAGTTTGAAGTAAATCCATGTTTGTCTCAGTGCTTATTTATCTTATGATGTATGTTTTTCTTGACCATCCATTGAAGCTATACTTGTAATTCACATCATTCACAAAATGTCTAGAAAGCACATCCAGCCAGGGACCATCTAGCCTACACTTTATCTCAGAGCACAAACTTAAGACTCAATTGCATTTCATTTCCTCTGTCTTCTGCACATAAGCCAACACCAGTTCTTGCCACTTCTGCCATTTATCTGCTATCTTCATTTCCCTCATTCTTATAATTAATATTTTTAATAATTGGTTTGGTTTGTTACTAAAGCGATCACAGCCACAATAAGGTAGATAGATAGATAGATAGATAGATAGATAGATAGATAGATAGATAAAATAAGGGGGTATCTAATGGTCATGAATATAGATGAAGAGACTACTGAAGGTAACCTTTCTACACAAGGGTAAGCCTTGCTACTTTGTAGGCCATACCAATGCCCTGAAGGAAGCTGGATGAAAGGATTCAACCAACTCAGCCTTTTCTTCTTAGATGGTTTGACTATAGGGGAATAGGCCAGTGTTTTGTGTTGAACAGTTCTTTAACAGAACGATTATTCAGATAGATTTATTTGTCACATAGCCTATAAAGTTATAGCCTACAACAGTGGTGAAATGTAAGCCTGGTTAGCTCTATGACTGTGTAAAATGAAAAATAATATAAATAAAAGATTAAAAGCAACAGTTAACTAGATGTACCGCATAGCGGTACAAAATATGACCGCCGCTCAGTCCTGTACATCCGTCCCGCGAAAATAAATCACACTTCAATTTGTCTCCATATTTTACTCCATCCCCCACTCTTGAAACTTTTGTGTATGCTTGTTTGGCATGCCTGAGTGTGTGTGTGTGCGGCTGCACAGAAAGTAGCCCACTGGTGCTGAAAAGGTGAATAGATTGTAGAATAGCCAAAGAAGATGTAGCATTGTTATAAAACCTTTAAAATCTCTAAACAATCACAAGTAGGGCAGTTCATCACAGTTCATCCATTGCAACTGGATTGATGAAAGGTTACTTACACCTGTAGGCTACATTGTACTTGGGAAAAGCAAAAGGTATCAGCATAATGTTATTTATTTATTTATTTATTTATAAACAAAAACATCTCTGTCAGTTCCATGCTGTTTTCAACAGCTATCAAAAACAAAGGTCATTTTTGGAGGGATGGATTTTTTGTGAATGTTTCTTCTTCTACATAAGATTTGTCATCTTTAGTTCATGTAATACTTTATTGTCAATGCACAAATTAAGTAACAGTAGTCTGAAACGTTATTGTTAATGCACAAATTAAGTAACAGTAGTCTGAAACGAAATGCTGTTTTACATCTAACCAGTGGTGCAAATAACTGACATGTCCAAATGGGCCTGATGAAATGCGTCGCTAGACTGTTCATACACATTTTAACGGGCCAAAGTTGAAGAGCTGCTGTCCGTTATTGTTCGTGCAAATATAGGCTGATTCATGTTCCCTTGCATTGTGTAACTGAGGTCCATGGCTAGTCTGGCTTTCACCAGACCAAGCTCAATCTTTTAACAAATCAAAAAATAAATAGCGGGCAGATCAGCCTGGGTTCACCCATAGGCACCCGATATTGTTTAATTTTCCGATTGAGATATCCACGCTCTGGCTATTCTAAATGCAAAAATGCATCAGGGAGTTATGACAAAACTGTAACTAACAAACTAGATCCTAATAGAAAGCTGTTAGCTTCCCTAAGCTGGCTTACGCCTTACAGTATCAAGCGGACTTAAACGGCCATATCGTGGTGAAAAGTTGTAATACAATTCACGCAGCTCCATGAGTCAAGGAAAGCGCGAATGAAGTAGCCACTTCTAAATGGGACCCACTACACAGTAGCTTAAGGTGTGTTGCTAAAGCAGCCATAATGAAATTAAGGTGTCATTGTTTGGATTCACTTCACACCGCTTTTTAATTTCACAGACTACAACTACAAAGCTGGAATCAAAGCACATCGATTCCCCTCTCACACCATGCACGCACTTAAAACAAAATAAACAGGCCTCTCAGTCTCACGCATGTATAGGCAAAACTGTATCAGACTGGTGTAACGTTGGTAAATCTTCCATTGCACAGAATGATTTTGTAGCACGTGCAACAAATGACAGTCGAAAGATACAATTACAGTGCTGCTATCAATTTGCTTGGTATAACCGTATTTATAGTTTTCTACAAATGCAATCAATCAAATTGGCCTCCATCACTCAACCAACGCTAATGGTAACATTACCTAGGTCCTTATTGATATTATAAGATGAACGTACCTGCAGTAAAAACCAAGCATGTCCGATAAACATCCTCAGATTTATTTCGGCTTCAAGAAGAAATGGGAATTACATTTCATGTGAACATCGTCCTATCCTTATTAGACGTTCTCTGCGGTAAACTACAAGTAGGAAGCGTCCATTGTTTTTCCAACCCACTTTTAACTTCCAACAAAATTACATCTCACCAGAGCCGTCTATCAGTGTTGCGCGGGTTTGGTCACAAAGCCCAGCGATTAACCCGATATTTTAATCAACCCGACCGCAACTCAGACCGCTAATATTAATTAGGACAAAATTGTACCCGACCAGCGATCCGACCGGCTTATTTACAAAATGTGTGCTTTTGGTTATAGCCTGCATACAGTGTGACAGTAGGCCATTTCTGTAAAAACAAACTAATTTATTTACGAAAACTTTATGCAGTAGAACTACACGCAGTAGGCATGCAGGACATAATGTTTGCGCGAGGACAGAGAATGAGAATAAGAGCCAAACGCACGCAACCACCAAGGATTAGAACACTAGGATAAGATTTGAAGGCCATGGACATACATCTTTCTTTTCGAAAACAGAAATGGTGAGGCAAGGTAGGCAAGAGAGATACATTGCTGGTCAAAGCGTTAAGTAAGAACTGGTTTATAATGCTGAATGAAGCACAAAGCTTTACTAAAGCAAATCCACTGTTTAAAGTCACAAACACAAAGCGAACTCAGGTAACTTTTATGAATGCGAGGAACCTATACCGGTAGATATGGCTGTGTAGTCTGTGCCATAACATTTATTCCTGTAGGCTGCCCGTTTTGGCTGTCATACTTAAATGGCTTCGCAAGAAGTAGGCCTACATAGACCATATACCATAGTACAAGAAACTTGTACTACTGTCATCTTCTTTAAGAACTTTTCCCAATATTTCCCATTGCCTATATCGCTTTTCCTGAAGGGGTGTCTTTATTATTTTAACTCAAGGCGTCTTCAGCTTCTTTACTGTTGACTTTACTGTATTGATGCTTTACTGTATTGATGCTAGCTAGCCTTCTCGTGGATATTTTAAGGCCTATTTGTAGAAAATATATATTTAATTAATTTTAACTGACCTAGCCATAAAATGACCGAATATCATTTAAATATTTTGTTTATGACTCATAACCCGGGTGACCACGGGATCATCCGCTGAGCAACCGCTTTTTAATTTTGGCAGACCAGCGCAACACTGCCGATCTGCTCTGCCCTCACTGCAAAGATCGCCATCTAGTGGACAAACGACTACTTATCGCCAATACTGGAAATGCAGCCATGATGATGATGATGAATATTTATTTTGGCTTTCTTTTAATCCTACTGAATTTGTAATTATGTGTCTGCCGTGGGGCGATTAAAGCAGAATAATATTGCATTTTCATTTTTTACCGAGGGGGTGCAAATCACAAATGAGTGATTATGGGCCAGATTGATGTGGGCCCTTGAGACCAACATACCATAAAAGATTCTTCATCCTCAGTGCCACGGTTCAGGTAGTTATTTAGGAAAAACTGCTTTTTTTGCAGTTCGGGGGGCCCAGCATGGGGGGGGGGGGGGGTGGGATTGGCCCCAGTGGTTCGGTGTCCCGGGTATCGTTGACCAAAAATTCAGGAAGTAGATGACGGAAAAAAAACTTTGACAATCCCTATATGACCGCTTCGCTAGCGGCGGTCATAATAATGATTACATTAAATAATAAAAAGAGATAGATAATAACAATAAAAATGTATAATATTAAAATGGGATAGGCTACTGTACAAAATAAAGGCTAGGTCTACTGATTGCACATGACCCCTACATCAACTGAATTCAACGTATTCATTAGCCTGGGTTTTCCCATGCTGCCTTACGCGCGCGATTGGGTTTGGCGTTAGCCAGGCTACGTATTCATAAGAGTTGCAGGCATATCCATATTCAGGAGTGTAATGGCCTGGGGTAAATAGCTCTTCCTTCTCTCAGTTGCTGCCATCAAACAACTACAGATAGTGGGGGGCCTTAAGCACAGAAATAGGTCATTTCGAGCAATTTCTTCTAAAAACGCCAAATTTGGCACAGATGTAGCTCAAGTTATACTGAAATGATTTAGCTAGGGCGCCGGAGCCAGAAACCCTCGGGGCCAAGATGGCGGCAAATCCAATATGGCCGCTGCCCGAAAAGGGTTCCAACTAGCTTTTAATCACATGAGCTACAAATACAAACTTGATGTCTTTTTCAACTTAATTGATCATGGGAAACAGATAGGAATGTTTATATTTATGGCCCAGTATATCTGGACAGCTTAATCCTCCAATTCCAATATGGCCTTACACCCCATTGTTTTTGCCAATTTATCTACAAGCACAAAATTTGGCATGGATGCAGCTGAGGGCATACTGAAATGATTTAGCGAGGATGCCGGCGCCAGTGGCCCCTGGGACCAAGATGGCTGCCAAATCCAATATGGCCACCACCTGAAAAGGGATTAGGCGGCATATTTTGAACCAGATGAGATACAAATGTAAAATTAATAAATATTTCACCTTTTCTGGCTATGGGAAACACAAAATATATATATCTATGATTGGGTATATGTGTTTAATGCACAACAGACAACGTTTCGACCCTGCTGGGTCTTCTTCAGGCAAAAATTCATGAGAGAGACCATGAGAATTCACTGTTGTTGTTTTTATGTTATTGCTGTTTTTTTTTATATGCTAAGCAAACCTTTGAAGAGTTTTGGACAAATTGACTATATTATTCTATTAACAATTTGACATAAATATTGCCTTGCAATAATAATAAAGTGTCTTATTCTTTCTTATGTGATTACATTTCGAAATGTATTCACCTGTGGTACACTGAAAGCATTTCACTTTTAATCCACATTCAACCTTCAAAGTTGTGGTAAAAAGATTTTTAACCAGTCTTGAAAAGAATACAGGTTCCAGACTTACAGAAGCATACATATAAATATGCCAATGGACTTCCTGTGGTCAATAAACTAAAAATAGACATCCTCATTTGAAGCGCATTTGGTTCAAAATTTGAAGCCAAAACCCTTTTTCGGACAGCAGCCATATTGAATTTAGGGAATTTAGGGGGTCCTGATATACCCAATCATAAATGTAAGTATTCCTATGGGTTTCCCATCATCAAAAAAGTTAAAACAGACATCAAGTTTTTATTTGTATCTTATCTGGCTCCAAAGCTATAGCCAAATCCCTTTCAGGCGACAACCATATTGGATTTGGCTGCCATGTTGGTCTCAGGGACCATTGGCTCGGGCGGCCTGGCTAAATCATTTCAGTATGCCCTCAGCTGCATCCGTGCCAAATTTGGTGCTTGTAGATTCATTTGCACAAACAATGGGGTGTAAGGCCACATACTACAGCCAAAACTGCTTTTTTGGACAGCGGCCATATTAGAATTGGAGGAATAAGGGGTCCAGATGCACCAGGTCATAAATATTAACATTCCTATGTATTCCCCATGATCAATTAAGCTGAAAAAGATATCAAGTTTGTATTTGTAACTCATGTAGTTCAAAAGTTATAGCCGGAACCCTTTTCACGCGGCCATATTGGATTTGGCCGCCATCCTAACCCCAAGGGTCGCTGACTCCTGCGCCCTAGCTAAATCATTTCAGTATGACCTAAGCTACATCTGTGCCATATTTTGCACTTTTAGATGAATTGTGCTTAAGGCCCCCCACTAAGAAATGCTTGCCCGATTTCAACAACCTGAACAAGTTAGGCCTACTTGGTTGGGTAGAGTCCTTTATAATTTTGATGATTACTCTATTTTTGCATCGGCTGATGTAGGTCTATACACAGAAAGGGGAGAGGAGTCCTAGAGATCCGCTCAGCTGTGCGCACCACTCTCTCTCCAAGATTATTGGCCATATTAAAGAAATAGTAGGCCACACATGTCTGACATGGCAAATGTCCCTTTTCCTCAGAGATAGGCTACGTCCTCCTGTAAATGGATGCCCATAATACAATGCCACCATTTGGCCAGCAGGAGGCAACCGGATGATTCTTACCAACTACAGCCTAACAGTAGTACTAGTCTGTGGTATCTATCTTTGGTGACGTTTACAAGAACAGGAAGTAGATTGGGTGTTGAACCAGCACATGTGTTGTGCTGTTTTTATTGCATGAAGCCGGATGAGAACCTGAATAAAAGCTGTTTTTTTTCTGGTGAGAGACATCAAAGAAAATATTGCAAAATGAAACTTCTATCTAAAGCTATTAGTTCTCACTAAACAAACAATGTTAGCTTTCTTGTTATCAGTTCTACAGTTCAACCGATAGAAGCCTAACGCTACCTAATAAATTACCACTCCCAAACTAAAGTTAGGCAAATATTTAGCAACGTATGTGGTGTACAAAGTGGTTGATTTCTGTCGTTAGCAGGTTCTGTGTTTTACTGAAACGTCAGGTAAGTGCAGCTTTATTGAGGTTACTGAACAAGAACAGTGTGCGTAGTCTTGTTATATTCAGTGTTAGTTTGATGTTGCTGATATATCATGACCCCCGTCTATCAAGACATCAGTAACTTACCTTTACATCTTTACAAGTTGTCTGTATCATTGGTACATCAGCTGGATGCGCTTAACGTTATGCACTTAGATCTTAGAAGCAATGCTATATGAAATCCTGATTTGTATCTTTTGAAAGGCTACCAATCATGGCTGAGACAGCAAAGCTGTGCTTTCGCAATAAAACAGCACTTGCACCGATGGTTCGCGTTGGGACATTACCCATGAGACTGCTTGCACTGGACTACGGTGCTGATATTGTGTATTGCGAGGTAGGAATCAGTCAAGCGCTCAGCACCATCATTTTGTGTCATGTTGGGTGCTAACGATTGCTTGCTGCCACGATTATTCATATGACATTTACATTTTCTTTTTACAGGAGCTAATAGATATAAAAATGGCTCAGTGCAAGCGAGTAGTTAATGGTATGTATACCCTTTAAGACTGATGGGCAATGCTAGAATACATGGTTAGTTCAATAAGAGAATGTGTGCAAAGGCTGAACTATTCAGTCTCCTCCAGCTCTTTCAGGTTGACTTTTGTAATATTTTCTCCATTCTCTTTCATGTGACTGGCAGAGGTGTTGGACACTGTGGATTTTGTTGCTCCAGATGACCGAGTCATGTTTAGGACATGCAGCCGTGAAAAGGACAGGGTTGTCTTTCAGATGGTAAATATTTGTTGCATAGTATCACACATCATTTGTGGTTTACAAATATTTTGTATTGAAATCATCCCATCTTTTCTTCCCAAGGGAACAGCAGATCCACAGAGAGCTTTGATCGTTGCCCAACTTGTGTAAGTTTAAAGTATTTAACCAGGACTATTTCTTGTATCGTTGCACTTTAGGTATCACTATTATTAATGGATATACTGATTGTACAGAGAGGTTGTAGATCATAGACATAGAAAGACCTGGACGGACCGGCACTGTGATTTAAAGGGCCTTTTTTTATCTCAATACTACTGACTAAGTATCAGTTTATGGATACAGTACTACTGGCCTGTTTAGTCTTGCAATGGCAGAGGTGACTATATCATCAAATGTTTAAGTTCGAAGACAACTATTGAACCCTCCCCAATACACATACACTGCTCATGTCCTTTTGAATATCCACTGCTCATGTCCTTTTACACATCCAGCCAGTGTTCATGTCCTTTTACACATCCAGTGCTCATGTCCTTTTACACATCCAGCCAGTGCTTATGTCCTTTTGCACATCCAGTGCTCATGTCCTTTTAATGACATTTTCTGACCTCTTTTGTGTGCTTTACATTTGTGTCAATGATGTGCAGGCAAAATGATGTTGCTGCCATTGATGTCAATATGGGCTGTCCTAAAGAGTACTCTACTAAGGTAAGCATTACTCAGTTGTCAGGTTTATTTACAATAATTAAGCTCATCAGTAGATGGGAATGAACAATACTTAAAGGATAATTCCGGTATTTAGCACTTTGAGTCCCTTTTCTGGTTTGTTTGGGATGAACTAGAGTGGTGGACACTGAAATTTTGACGATGGGTCCTGTCTCAACTTTCTGACTCGTTTTGAATCAATCGCCTTTGACTGGCTGGCTATGGGCATGCACAAACATGCCAAAAAAAAACCTTAACGTTCGTTTTCAAAACTGTGCAACTCACCGAGTGGTTAGTGATGTTCGTTGATGTTCCAAAACAAGTAGCGTAGCGAAATACAGTTTCTGTCGTGTTTTATTTGCCATTTTGTAAAATCCCATTGATTTCTGTTGGAAGACTCATTGCTCCTTGATATCACTGCGCTACGGAAACGGAAAGGGGGTCTGTTTTGGTTGTAGTCTTTCCCCCGCGAGACCTTCTTTTACTGCCTATGTTTCAGACTCAAATATTGAGCAGAAGTTTATACACGGTTGTGAGGTATCTGAAAAAATAGCTCCACAATAGCAAATAACACGGATTGAAATCATACATCACAACGAACACCACAATTAACCACTCGGGGAGTTGCACAGTTTTGAAAACGAACGTTAAAGGTTGTTTTAAGGACATGTTTGTGCATGACCATAGCCATGCAATTCAAAACAAGTCAGAAAGTCGAGACAGGACCCATCTTCAAAATTTCGGTGTCCACCACTCTACTTCATCCAAAACAAACCAGAAAAGGGACTCAAAGTGCTAAATACCGGAATTATCCTTTAAAGGTGCTCTAAGCGATGTTACGCAAAACATTTTATGTCACTTACTGCAACTTGCACGGGAGCAGCGCGGGAGGGAGGGGGAGGAAGTAGCGAGCTAGCTCTGTTTTGTTTGAAAGTCAACAGAAGTGACGTTACCCAGCATCGCTTAGAGCACCTTTAATTTATTTTTGTTATAAAACATATAATGATGTATCATAGATGATTGCTGTGCAGCTAGTTGGAATAATCAGTGAATCATCTGCTATAATAATTACCTTGGGCAATGGATCACGGTATAAGTTAGTCTTGTCACGCAGGGTTACTCAACATTACATCCTGTGGAAATCCGAAAGTGTTGACTCTCATAGTGTCTATTACTCACACAGGGCGGTATGGGAGCTGCCCTTCTCTCTGACCCGGACAAAATAGAGGCTGTAAGTTTCACCAAAGATGGTTCTCCAATTTAGGTTTGAGGCCTGTCATAGCTGTAATGGTCACTGAATTTCAGTAGCATTTCATTTCTGTTCCATTCCTGTCTGGTATGTTGGTCCTGTGTGTATGACTGTGTCTGTTGATGACATTTCTTTTATTTGAAGATTTTGACCACACTTGTAAATGGCCTATCGAAGCCTGTGACATGCAAAATCAGAGTTCTTCCATCTGTGAGTATCTTGGTAATGATCCATACAATTTCATTTTCAGTTGGTTTGATAAGAAGGTTTGGTTTTCATATAGAATATGATGATTTCTGAAATATCTTTCAGCTGGAAGACACTGTAAAATTGGTGAAAAGAATAGAAAAAACTGGAGTGTCTGCCTTAGCTGTGCATGGCAGGTAATGTGTTAATCCCACTGTGTCTGCATCTGCTTACCTGTGCTTTTTATATTCACAATTATTACTGACTTTTATTACTGAATATATTTAGTAGAATGTGCATGTTTTTTTCTATTAAACAAGGCCAAAGTAATAAGCAATTTGGGTAGAGAGGTGATGTGTTTACCAGACGGGATTTAAAAAAAAAAAAAGAAGTAATTATTCAGGTCTGAAAAGAAAGTGTTTTTGCAGAAAAAATGCAACAATTCTATAAAAAGATGCATATGTATACTTATGCAGTTAAATGTTTGGATTAATTTGTTTGAAACTGCAGATTAGTAAACTGTAAAACTGTTAAGGTGGCTTTGTGAATGTTTTTTTGGAAAGATGCTTATTAGCTTCTGTTGATGTCATTAAACACGTTATGTCATTAAACACGTTTATCACTGTTCATCATCGACCAGATTCAAAGAGGAGAGACCTCAGCATCCTGTTCACTGCGACTACATCCAGGCAGTGACTAAGGTGGTGTCAATACCCGTTATCGCTAAGTGAGTCCAGCACTGAAATTGTCGCTGCCTCTGTCTGTTTTGCTTAGTTGAACGGTGCGTCTCAGACAGTCTTCTATCTTTGGCCTTGTAGTGGTGGCTCTCTTGATTTGGTGAAGACCCATTCAGACATCACAAAGTTCCGGGAGGCCACCGGGGCATGCTCAGTGATGGTCGCCCGTGCTGCTATGTGGAACCCCTCCATCTTTTGCAGCAAGGGGACAGTATCTGTTGATGAAGTCATGGAGGAATACATTAAATATGTGAGTTACATATTCAAGTACCCTCTGGGCCATCTAGACCACCACTGTCAACTGAGCTGTCTTGGAATAGTGATTCAATAATTCTATAATTCTATAACACCCCTCAAATTTATATACATCAGCATTCTATCGGGGAAGAGTACATTTGAATGACATGTTAAAGACCTAATGCATATGTTCTTTCTAATTTTAGGCAGTTCGTTATGACAATAATGCTTTCAACACCAAGTACTGCCTGTGCCAGATGCTGAGAGACAGAGTAGAGTCACCCATGGGCAAACAGCTTCATGCTGCGCAAACCACTAAGGAGATCTGGTATACAACCCACTAATCTACTTCTCTCGTATTTGCTCAATTTCCTGCATCCCACATATGTGACCTGATCTGGCAAAATGAGTCACCAATTGATATCCTGGTCAAAGTCATATCTTGAATTGTTGCCAAGATACAGCATTTTGAATGATGGTCTCCCACCATCTATTTCCAATTGAAAAACTGAGAAAATCACGTTTGAAGTTACGGGTTACATACAGGTACAGGTTAACCTGACTCTCGCCAGATGAATTTCATTCTGCCTAGCTCCACTCATCCATCTGGGATCGATCCATTGGAGTGGTGCTTCAGAAGGCTGGGCCTTATTAAAAAATTCTTGCATAAGATTGGATAAGCCACTTGTCCGTCATCTATTGACATGCTACTTCAACCACATCGAACTCACATCGAAGCCAACCCATGACGCTGAGAACAGTCTCACAGTCGCTTCTACGCTACGTCACATCTATGAAACTCCCACCCTGTGTCCTGATTGGCTCTACCATACAATCTCGTGCCGAAATCACTCTCAACGGAAGCGATCCCAGATGGATGTGAGTGGAGCTAGGCGGAACGAAATTCATCTGGCGAGAGTCAGGTTAGGTACAGGTAGGATTTGCCCACTTGAATAATATGATTTGCCCACTTGAATAATATTTTAAATTTTACATTCTTATCTTGACTCTGAAACTTAATGAAATTAATTTGGAATGCCTCTTTTTTCATATAACACCAAAAATGAAAACTCAATATTTTCAATGATTTTTTTAAGTAATCATAGCCTGGCCACGCTCACCTAGAGCTCCTTTCAGGGAGATACTAGTCTGGAGCACCATAATTCATTAACTTTTCCATCGGCAGATTACCTGCCCAATCAGCAGAGGGTATGTTGCTATAGTTTCGAAATTGAAAGTGTCTGTGGTAAGCAATAGTATCAGTGCCTGCCTGCAAACATCAAAAATTGCAGCCGGAAAAATGTGTACATTTATTTACAGCAAAGGTAGACCCACATACATTGTTTCCTTACTGCAGATGCTGTTTATTCAGTCAGTTTGTAAAGTTTAGGTGAAGTAGCAAGTAACGTTAGGAATCCCTGATCAATGTGACTGGTTACGCTCGACCAAGGATTTCAAAGGTAACGCTATGTCTACATCCATCACCATGCTAGTGTTGGAAAGGTTTCCCAATTGTGAGTATCCAGACTCTATTCACAAAGTCAATGAGTTTAGTTTTAACTAAGCTAATGTAATCAGCCTGTATCTCAAAATTAGAATGTGCGACTTCCGACTCATTTTGCCAGATCGGGTCCCATACAGTATGCTCACATTGTTGTCACATTTTTGCTAAATGATGTGCTGATATTTGAGTATGTTTTTGTGTTGATCAGTGCGGTGTATAGTATGATGGAATACTATGACAAAATTGAGTCAGAGCTGCAACAGCGAAGAGAAGAGAAAAACAATACCATCGAAAGCCACCCTACATTAGACGGAGACGTTATCACCATGCCTGTTCGGTTTGAGAAGTGAGTACAGAATTAAATCCTGTCCTCACTCTCTCAATTCTTATTTTTACTCAGTCATTCCCACACACTAATTTCACATTAGTGGCAACTACAGTTTCTGCTCCAAAGGCAATTGAAAGGAAAATAATCAGATACCAAACCATAACACTTGATTACTATTCATATATTCCTTTTTAAATTGTTCAAAGAATCATTAAGCACATTGTAATCTCTTGTACGCCGTTCAACAGATATAGACATGTGATGCTAGTGATGAAATGCTGTATGTGTGTGTGCTGGCCAGGAGAGAATACCCCCCTCAGATAACACCTAAGATGTACCTACTGGAGTGGAGTCGCCGGGAGAAACTGGAGCAGCCAGTGTATGAAGTGGTGAGCGCAGCATCAACAGAGACAACTTGTGGCCTCACAGGACTGAAGTGCCTTTTAAAGTATTCTGTAATTAATTAGTTAACAAATGAATGTGTTTTATAGATGAAATAAGTTTATAACAGATAATGGTTTAGTGCTCTTTTAAATACTCCTTATTTAATGAACAACAAACAGAAAAAGAGAAGCGGGTCACCATTAGCATGTGATCTTGGCAGATAGGATCTTTATACACTGTACACCTAATCAGTGATGTCACCCTGTCCAGGTACAGCGCAGCCAGGACCGAGCTTTCCAGTCCACTGTGATTGTGGCAGAGAAGAAGTATAGATCCACCCTGTGGTCAGTACTCAACATATTCTCCTACAATGCTGATTCTTAACACAGTCCACACTGTTCTACTTTAGTGCATGTATGTATGCAAATGACCTCTATCAGCCCGTTTTCATGCCAGGAATAAACCGTTTTAAATCCGTTTATTGCCCAAATTCCATTTACTGTAAGTTTGTCTCCTCGTCTTTCCAAAGGTGTGCGCGTTGTTTCGCCATGATTAGGAAAGTGTGTGAGAGACAATTGGTTCATTTTATCCTAATTCTATGCGAATTGAGCATGCGCAGGCCTACAACACTCTTCTTTCTGGGAGCATATTCCGTTTAAGGTGTTTTCATGACCCAGTGTTCCGTTTAAAACAGGCATATGCTAGGGTGTGCAAACGGTTTATTAGTAAACCGAATATGGCCTTTTTCGGTTTATTTCAATCAGAATAAGGTCTTTATAACACACGAATATTCGGTTTATTCCCAATAAACTGATTCTAAACCGTTTATTGGATGCATAGAAGCGTGCTGTGTGTGTGTGTGTGTGTGTGTGTGTGTGTGTGGATTAGGATTGGGCACCGAAACACGGTTCTAGTAACTGCATCGAATAACAACGTGGATTTCGGTGCCTCATTTCGGTGCTTAAATAGCGTTTTATTTATTTATTTATTTCATACGAGGCATCACTGCATGTAATGCACCATCTCTAACGTCTTGTTCTGATAGCAACACATCCAGATACAGTTAACATAAGTGGATGTATAAACCAGAGGGGTGCACCACATAGGCGAGTGGACAGACATAGGCGAGTGGACAGCCGTGGCCCACTGGTTAGCACTCTGGACTTGTAACCGCAGGGTTGCCGGTTCGAGCCCGACCAGTGGGTAAGTGCCCTTGAGCAAGGCACCTAACCCCTCACTGCTCCCCGAGCGCCGCCATTGTAACAGGCAGCTCACTGCGCCGGGATTAGTGTGTGCTTCACCTCACTGTGTGTTCACTGTGTGCTGTTTGTGTTTCACTAATTCACCGATTGGGTTAAAACAGAGAATGTCTAATAAGGGGAGAACTGCCACTCTTGGAAAACTTCCGGTTTCTGAACTGGTTGCAGTTCCTTCTGTGGTTCCACATGAGGGCGCTCGTCCACGAGTGCAGAATGCATGGAGGTCTATGGAGCTGTACCCCTCAAAATCCACTTTTCTCGGGATATAATTTTTTTCCAAGTAATTTGAGTATTGTATTCGAAAGGGGAGGCAAAGAAAATACACTTGGTTGAGTATTATATTTTTTAAAGTCACTTAATTGTTCTTAAAAGCCTTTCAAATGTGTCAATGACGTCATTCATTAGCACAATGCTAGCGTGTTATGTGCAACAACGACCCAACCTGTAAGAAATCAAAAGGACATAAGTACTCGTTCATTCAACTTTTGACCTATAACCCATGTTGAAGTTATACAAACTACAATCAAATCTAAGATTTGTCAACGACAATCAGGTGAAAGACACAATTTTAGCCGTCTAGCTCCATTGACTCCCATTCATTCTGCACTCATGGCGATCGCCCCCAGTGGAACTCTGGTGGAACTGCATCCAAAATTCGGTACAATGGGACTTAATACGGAGTGGCAAGGCTCTCCGTAGACGGGCTCTGGTTAAAAGCAGAGACCAAATTTCCCTCACGGGATCAAAAAGTATATATACTGGACAGTGTTTGACAGCTTGCGTGTGCCCAAGTAGCTTACTTTCAAGCGATATCGCTAGCTCCTGTCAAAATCTAGCATTGGCCTAACTATACACAAGCAAAAGGCTATGAAACAACATCAACAGCAGCCTAATACCTTACACGATGTCCTTGCTAATGCGCTAACTGGCATTTATTTGAAATGTAATCAGCAAAGTTGTAAGGTGAAAACTTTATTTCACGGTGTGTTCTAAACAACATAATGGCATGATTATTAATCTTTCATGTACATGAGGCCCATATAGCATCACAATGAATATGAAGATCATGTTAAAAGTTAGCTGGCAAAAACATAAATATGTAGGTTACATACCTGATGTCACTGAGCTGTCAAAGAGGCTACGAAACCATCTCCGTAGCCTACGTTATCGCTAATTAAACTCAGCTGACTGGTGTTAGCGCATAGCCATAGTTGCTGTTAAAATGACTAGGCTAGCGCTGGGAATCTAAACACTTCAACACCGTCATGTAGCCTGACATGTTCAAAACTATTGCGTGTTATGGGTTAAGACATGACATTTCTTGAAGCATTTGGGAACACACTGAATTAACTGGAAAGTAGAAGTCTCTGTTAGATTTGCTTGCTTGCAAATGCAGTTGTCCATGTTCTATGGCAAGCGGTTTTAACATACCTTATGGCAAACCGCCTACACTGGGTAAACTTGAAAGCAGAGCTTACCATTGTGTGTGCATACATGGCAAGCTGTTTTAACATTTAAATGTATTATTTGTAGGAGCAATGAGATATTCATAGTAAATTGAATATAACAGTTCAATTTCATGTTCAAATTTGTCTTATCAACAAAAAAAAAGCCATTCATGCTTTACACCATTTTAATTTAAAACATTTTAAAAACAAAGTACCGGTTCAGGCACCGTTTCAGCACCGGCACCGTTTTAAAAGTATCGATTTAGCACCGTTGTGGCCTCTTTTGCTTGGCATACACT
Source organism: Alosa alosa (assembly GCF_017589495.1). Taxonomy (NCBI): domain Eukaryota; kingdom Metazoa; phylum Chordata; class Actinopteri; order Clupeiformes; family Clupeidae; genus Alosa; species Alosa alosa. The sequence continues at coordinate 11,422,023 of NC_063199.1, forward strand.
CCAACTGTCTGTACTTTGTATTTAGTAGAGAATCACTGAAGGTGTGGTGAGGGCACAATCTGATCTTTTGTTTTTCCTACAGGGAGAAGTCTAAGAAGTCTGCAGAACAGGCGGCCGCTGTTGTGTGTCTGCGTGTTCTGGGCGTGCCCGAGGGACGTGTGGGAGAGGACAGCTGTGAACTGGTCAATAAGCGAAAGAGGGAGGAGAACAAAAATGGGGAGATCCAGTCAGAGGACAGTCCAGTGCCAGAGTTAGATGGCAGGAAACGGCACATTACCCAGTCACCCGAGAAAGCAGAAGAGCCTGCAAATAGAACTACCAATAAGGCTGTCATGAATGCCTTACATGTCAATCAGACAGCTTCATAGAGTCAACCTCATCGTAGTCCCTCTCAGAGGAATCACTCTCCTTATTAAATGTTTAATAACAGGATGCCTGCTGCTCAAAGACCAGTAAAGGAAGTCGAAATCTTATATATTATTCTGTTCAAACTGAACCACAAAGTTATACAGTATATTCTCAATGTTCTACTAGGCCAATATGTCTTCTGTGGGGATTCACATTCTTTGTATCTATAGTGTCCTTCAACATGCTTTTGTTACAAACTGTATCTTTTATTTTGAAAAGATGTTTGGTTGTTTAAAGCATGATGGAAAATATTTCACTGTCTTCCGACCTTACAAGTATCATTTTTATATACAATATAATTTGCCCTCTTCTAAGAACAGAAATTATGAAAAGTCTAGAGTTCAGAAAAGTGCCTGTGTCAACATTCAGTTATATGAAACCAACCATAGAGTTCCTTAGCCCATTATAATGTGTGACTGCCTTGATTGAACCTGCAGAGGGCAACAAATTTATTGGAAATACCAAAGGTCTGTTTAATCAAACTGTGGTTTGATCGAATAGTTGCCAAGGGTTTTTTTTCTTGTCAATTTTATTAAAACTTTTATGAAATTAGGCTTGATTTTAATTTGGTCCCGGGTCAAATTTTACTTATTTGATTACTTATTTAAAAAGTAAATATTATCAGTAAAGTGTGGAAATGATTGCATTTTAGTGAAAATAATGTCATGTCGAGTTGCATTACAGAAGAGAAAGCCTACACTTCAAAGACTACACTTCACCGTGTGGCGGGGAGGGGGAGGTCCAGTACTGTACTACTACTCAATGTTGTCTTTCAAGTTTTGACGTCATGTTAAGAAGTGTTCTCTTGCGTTTTTGATCCAACGTAAAAGTTACTGCTGTTACTACTGTTGTTTTGGGGGTAAGGAAAGTGTTACGTTAGGTTAACGAGGCCTACTCAAGGTTCAAGTAACGACAGCGGAAACAACTTGATATCAGAAACAAACTTATGCAAACCGTCCTCTGGTGCATGTTCCGCATTTGCACTCCGCGCTCTGTGTGGCTACGTATTAGCTCGCTCGACTCAATAAACTTTTTTCTGACTGTAGGCTAGCTTACTTCAGGATAATCAAGTATCGGGTGATTGGCAGTACGGACAGGACAAATGCAATGACGAGCGCAAAATACACAGACGAATTAGACTTCAGACTTACTTTCGGGGAGGACGGCGGACAGCAACCGCTAGGCCACGCAGGTAATGTATTTTGCATCGTTCTCGTGAATGCGCTTACTTAGAGATGTTTTCTTACATGGCCCTCTAAATTACGAATGATTTTGCGCGTTGGGACATATAAATGCAGATGAAGGTATGGACAATGTGACCGAAAGTTACCTGTTACATTGTTTTTCATCTAGCTTTGTTTATGGTGTTCCTTTCGGTTCTATGCTGGCTCGTGCATAGTGCATACATGCAAGCACTGTCACACCACGGAGATCAAGTTCAAAGTTAGGACGCATGACTCCGTTGAAACAAATATAGAACCATATAAGCTGTTTTTACCTATCATTAGGAGCTGTATAGGCTAGCTGACTAAATAAAGATGCAAAGACAATAAACAACATATAACAATATAACAACCTAGATATAACAACAATGCTGTCAGGCAACAACACATTGACAATGTATTGCAAAAATGCTTGTCTTTTTTGCAATATGAGCATCCTGTTTTCTGGCCAGTGTGTCAACTCGCTATTTATAACAAGCAGCTGTTGAAGTGGCAATGGCCTTGAGGTTGCCTAGCTGTTAGAATAACTTTCTTGAAAGCCTTCACTGGTTACTGTCTTTCACACGTCCATATTCACAGGTTTTCTGAGTGTCTATGGCTGTTGAATTTGGTTATTGTTTTTGCTCTAGATATTGGTCTTAATGATGACTGCTACATCCTCAATGTTGGCCTGCATCAACCCGTGGTTAACCAGCCCTTTGAGAACGTGCAGCAGAACCCTCCAACATCAGTTCCTGCTACAGATCTGCAAAGTGCTGGTGCTCATGAAGGCAGCTACACTGTACCTAAAGGGACTGTATACAACACCCTGGAGTCACCCTCAAGGGTATTCGACTGCCCAAGTATCCAGATCACCTCCATCCCTACCAGTTGTAACCATGACATGGGTGCTTGTCAGGACCCTTTGCAGAAACATAGCTCTGGCGGGGAGGGCGGTGCTGGCTTGTCCAGGTCTGGCCGCCTGTACCTCCCCCTGGATCCCTCATACAGAGATCAGTCGACCCTCTGCCCCAGTCCGTGCAGCAGCCTGTCCTCCCGCAGCTGGCTGTCCGACGCCTCGTCCTGCGAGTCTTTCTCCCACGTGTACGATGATGTGGAGGCCGAACTCAGTGAGGCAGCAGCTCACTTTAAGTTAAGCTCACCTCTGATGTCCCCCCTCAGCTCTCCTCTGCCCTCACCCCTGGCCTCCCCACTGGCGTCCCCGCAGGTCTCTCCCCAGGTGTCCCCATTCGGCTCTCCCAGATCACTGCCCCTTGGGCCTGGAGAGGACCCCTGGCTGCGTTACTACCTCCAGCAACCTCCTCCTCCTCATGCTCTGTATGCTCATTCTCTGTCCCCTCATCAGTCGCCCTATCAGTCTCCACGCACAAGCGTGTCAGAGGAGACCTGGCTGACCCCACGGCCTGCCTCGTCCTCCTCACGGCCCTCCTCACGGCCCTCCTCCAGGCCCTCATCACGACCCACGTCCCCCTGCGGTAAGAGGCGACACTCGTGCGCTGATGCTGCTGCTGGACTGTCCTCGCCTCACCTCTCTCCCATGCCCACTCCAACTCACTCCCCACGGGGCAGCGTGACCGAGGAGACATGGGCAGGGAACTTCATGCTTTCGTTTCCACAGCTCCTACAGTCGGAGTTAGATGTTCCTCTCAAAACGAGAAGAACCTATCAGAGTCAGGAGCAGTGCAGCACAGGTGTCGTGGTGGGATCACCTCTGGAGGAGCAAGTCCTTGGGACTTTGCTGGACTACCCCACAGATGTATATCTACCTGGACAGAAAAAAGAAGACATTGTGGAGCATTTCCTTTCTGTTCCCTCTCACTTCACCTGGAGTAAACACAAACCATCTCAAACACCAATTGTTACGTAAGTTAGTCTACACATTGTATTGGTTATGGAACCTCTTTTGAGATTTTGTGTTTGATTATGGCATTTTGTTAGAGTACAACAGAGTAAACATCATGATACAACATGTAAATTTGGTATCGTTAGATTACTAACTGTCCCGTATTTCCAACCTCTTACGTGAACGTGTCACTTAATATTACTTTTTTATACAAACCAAGACGGCGGATTCCTAAAGAAACGCAAGCACCCACACCATAAGTGTATCTAAATTAGCTATGTACCAAAGATTACATTTTACTGTGACTCGAAGAGTTGTAAACAGTGTTGTAAGGCTGCATGTACAAATACGCTTGGACCTCCAGTGGAATTTTGATTTGCGAGAATTCTCGGGCTAACCGTTGATGTGTCGTGAAAAAGGTTGGGAATAAGCACCCACCAGCCCAGCACTAAACTCCGAGCGTGGTAAACAAAATCGGATATTTCAGGCAGTAAAAGCCCTGGTAAGAACCAAACTAGATTTTGTTCAAATCTACACACCTATTTCTACTGAAAAATGTAAGGTTCATTTATCAAATGTTATTTTGAAGTATTAAGAAACATCGTTGTTTTAGAATTTTCGAACGAAATGGTTGGTAATTGGCACGTTTACGATTGTGAATGTTATCACAATGCATTTGCTGATTACACCTAACCACAGCTAGTTCTGTCAGGTGCACCATTGCAATTTCTTGTTTGATTCAGTACCCCAACTTTGAGTTACACCTTAGACTTGGATTGGATCCTTTAGGCAGACAGGACTTTTAAACTTTGTACATTCTCCTCCCAGAACTCCATCCCTGCCTCCTCTAGACTGCCCCCTGCCCAGCCAGGTTGGGCAGTATGAGCTCAGGATAGAGCAGCAGCCCAAAGACCACCACCGAGCTCACTATGAAACCGAGGGGAGCCGTGGGGCCATTAAAGCAACTTGTGGTGGACACCCGGTGGTTAAGGTGAGGCGCTCATGTAATTCCAAGAGGCAGGGACAAAGCTATTGTCAATGTAGAGGTTGTTATGTCATCTTTATGCAAACAGGGGACAGCTCAACATAAGGCAGTCTTAGAAGAGCTTTAAGTAAAATAGGCCTCAGTGCCTCGGTTTTTGTTTGAACTGTCTGAATGCAGTGAGAAGAATAACCTTGACATTTGAGGACAATTAAGAGCCATTGGAACTCTAGCAAAGGAAATGTTTTAGACTAATTAAATACATCTTATCTGAGTCAGATAACGTAAATAAATATAACTGTGTTTATTGTTCATTATTTTACATTCAATGTGATTCACTATCAGTTATTTTAACAACCTAGAAAGACCAGTTTGGCAACTTAGCAGGTCTGTTTCACATTGTATGTATTTCTTTGTAGCATAAATTTGGTTGTCTTCCTAAATATCATAAATGTTTACCAGTGAAGTTTTCATGCTTTTAGATATCAAGTAGTACAAGTAGTAAAAATATACTCATATTAAATACAGATAGCTGCTAAAAAACAGTTTGTTAGCTGCTCATGTCAACCAGAGAATACCACAGACTTCCTGGTATGAGTGTTCTTCCTCATATCTTAACACATCTTTAACAACCTTACAAGACCTCCAGGTCCTGATAGTCTGCTTGTCATTCTTTGCACTGGCACCCTCAGCTCTTTTAAGAAGAGTGTTGATTCTAATAAATCTCTAAACAGTGGGAAATGTCTAAGCAGCGGCACATATCTAAACAGTTGTATTGAATAAAAAAAAATAATAAAATAATAATAAAAAAATAAAAAAATGTTAATGTATGATATTCTTTTTTAAATGGTTTGGTGGATATTGTATTACTGTATGGAATCTGCTGGCAGGCCATTTATGTTTACTGAAAATATATTAATATAAACAAGCAGCAAAGATAGCACCAGTATTTATTCTTAAATTATTCTGAAATATATGGTAAAATGAATAATGCTATGTTTGTACAACTTGATAAAACATCTATAGACAGATTAGCTCCAAAATAGCCTCTATCTTATGTGAACCTTATTCTTGTAGCTGTGTGTAGGTTGAAAAATAGTAATGAGCATTTTTGATTTTAATAATCACATTCTTGATTTTTCTCTTACAGCTCATAGGATACAATGAAAAGCCAATCAACCTTCAGATCTTCATTGGGACTGCAGATGAGCGCACTGTGCGACCACATGCCTTTTACCAGGTGCACAGAATCACAGGGAAGACTGTGTCCACTGACAGCCAAGAGATTGTTATAAGCAACACCAAAGTTCTTGAGATTCCACTACTTCCTGAGAACAACATGTCTGCGAGGTACAATCCAGTTATCAATTGAAAGTCATTGATGGTCATTAACAGTAATCTAAAATTATCACAGCATGATAAATCAGACAAACTTAAAAAGACAGCTGGACAGATAGTAAGAACAGTATGGTGGTAAACAATTTAATGTGTAACTGTGAAAGCTAGATTTCAGATCATTTCAAGGGTTACGATAAAAACAATGAAGCAAATAGTTTTTTGCAGTACCAAACACAGTAATTTATGCCTGTTTTGACAGCATTGACTGTGCTGGAATCCTTAAGCTTCGAAACTCAGACATTGAGCTCCGAAAGGGAGAGACAGACATCGGACGGAAGAACACGCGTGTGCGAGTTGTTTTCCGTGTGCATGTTCCCCATGTGAATGGGACAACACTGTCATTGCAGGCGGCCTCTATTGCTGTGGAGTGCTGTGAGTGACACTTTTGTTCCTAGGCTGCTTGTGAGTCTGTGTCCGTCTGAGTCTGTTTCTATGTATATGTTTGCAGAGGTTATGGTTATGCAAATATGTGTTTTTAAATAAGCAAAAGTTTGTTGTCAATTAGCATATGAGTTTGAACTTTGTTTTATGATTTTAGCCCAGCGTGCCGCACTTGAGCTTCCTCACATAGAGAACTTCAGTCCCATCAGTGCCTCAATGAAAGGAGGTGAAGAAATGTATATTAAAGGCCCTAATATATTCCCAGATTCAAAAGTCATCTTCCTAGAAAAAGGTTCAGGTAAAAAAAAAACATTTATAAAAACAATCTGTTGTATGTCTAATGTGTATAATCATGCTTTTGTTGCATTCTACTGATCATCAAATAGTTGTATTGAGAAGATTTCAGTTTTAGTTTTAAGTAGTTATAGAGTGTTATCAACAACTGTGGCTAGGAAAAACTCCCTGGAGCAGAAGCCAGTTGTGATAAGGGGACGCGTCTGCCTGAGCTGGGTTTGGGAGAGAGTTAGGATGTGGACATGCAGAGGATGAGGGAGAGGGAAGAAAGGGAGGCAGATAAAGGAGAGAACATGAAACAACATGGAGCGTGTACAGTATGTGTACATAAGCCAGCAGAGAGGAACAGCACAAGTGTCTACAACAATTTGCCACTTTGATATTTCTGTGACAGAGAATTGTGAAAGTCCATTTGACTTCTTTACGAAAGTCATAATGAAAGGGAAGCTATGAGTTATGAGTGAGATTTGTTAGGTGATGGTAACAGTTTGTCCACATCGGTGATGACACTGTAAATGTAAGTGTCTGGGGGTAGGCATATGTAGAGCATAGTTTTCAATGTGTATGTAACACATGTCATAAATGTCATGGAAGCTGTAAATTATTCATTTATTAATTAAGTGAACTGTAGAGCCTGTTGTATTATTTTTCTCACTTTTTTACTTTCTTACTTCCTCATTCATTCATTCATTCATTTATTTATAGATGGTCGAACTCTTTGGGAGACTGAGGCAAGAACTTTTAGAGAGAAGTCAACAGAAGTAAGTAAACAAAAATGGTGGTCAAACTACTCTAAACAAGATATTTTTCCTTTGGCAAAATGATCTATACTATGCATTCACAGTATTACATGATAGCTAACATGTTCAAAATCTTTTGCAGATGAATATTGTGGTACAGATTCCTCCTTACCACAATAGGAATATGACATCCTCAGTTCAGGTCCAGTTTTATGTGACTAATGGAAAAAGGAAAAAAAGTGTAACACAGCACCTCACCTATGTGCCAGGTATGTACCCTTGGTCACTCAGAACTCATGAAGTCCTGTGCATAATGTGCTTTATGCAAAGTTATACAGTTGAGAATGAATTTGATGACATTTTGATTCTGAATGCCACCATCTTGAAACAGCAGGTGTGAAGCAAGAGAGTGGACCTCTTGGAGATAGAATCACCAGCAGTGCTACTGGACCCAGTGGAGAACCCCACCAGTCTTTCCCCCAGTATGCATATCCTATGGACCATTACCAGCACACTGGAGTGCCTGCTTTGTTCTCCTCTTTGGACAATTCTCCTTCCCACCTTCACAGAGCCAACCTGGATGTTAATCTTGAATCTCAACACATTCTTCATAACTTGGTATCCATGGAACCAGTGTTCCTGGGAGCTTACCATAACGTCAGTGCCCAGGTCTGTGTAAACAAAGTAGGAAAAGTCTCCTCTCAGCCAGCCTGCATACCCAATGCTCACCAGTCAACCCACCAGCCAGGCTGGAGCTCCGAAAGTCTGGAGCAGAAGCCATTAACTAGTCACCCCTCGTGTGCCGGCAATAATTCCTCAGCAAATGCCTCTCCACAGCTGCAGTCTCCTTGGTATCACGGCCCCAACCCAGTGACCAGACATGCAACAGGAAGTAGCCTGGGTCATCTGAAAGCTGCTGCGTCACACCCTCAATCTCAAGATCCTCCAGCCTTACACCAATCCCCCTGCCACCCCAGAGTGGCACATTTAGATCAGCCCCAGATCATCAGAGCACCATCTCCACAATCAGTAACCAACAACTCGTCCCCCTGGTCCTCTGGTAGCCCTCTTGATGTTTCCCTAGCCACTCAGTCATCATTTCACACACAGGAGCTATTTAATATCAAGCAAGAGCCAGAGGATAAAGAAGTGAACCTCCAGTCGACTGGACTTCACAACGTCACACTTGATGATGGTAAGAATTGGCTTTGTATTCAGACTTTCTTTTATTGATGATAGAATCTGTGGTTCTGATCCAGTACACTCCAATAACTGTCTGATTGGGGTGTTTGTAAAATTGACAATATTGCTTCGTATGGCCCATAAACCTTTTCATCCAATCAGCACATTGCTTCAAGAGCAAGGAAGGGAGGGATGTAAATTTGATGGCTGTTGAGCTCAATTGTCTTTCACCACCAGAACTGCAGATTCTACCTGTTAGATACATAAGACAACAGTATCCCCGCACACTGACCCAGCCTGCTAGTATTGAAGACATTTGTTTACTCTCCAGTAGATTCTCCAAGTGGCAACAGCAGTTTATGAATGTCTGTCTGGGTTAATTATGGTTAGCAATCCTGCTGTGCACTGAGAAAGATGACACTATCTCTGTGTGTAGAATGACGTTTAAGCAGTAGAGCTAAATATACCAGTGCTGGCTAATCTTTGGATGCTACTGTTGTGCAGCTGTTGTAAAATGACTGCATAGTTCATACAGAATACCCCTGGCCTTTACATTAGATTTGACTAATGACACATCTCAAGTACAAGATTCACACTCTTTGTCCTTGACCTTTTAAAACTCCCTCTCAACTACCATGACTTGGGCAAAAATGTCTCTTTTACATCATAAAAATCAGTTGTCTAGATCTGTTTTTGAAAGGTTCTGAAGTTTCTTGATGAAGGTGTTTTTTTTCCAGCACTTTGCCTTGTTTGTGTGTGTTGAGTAAATAGAGTGCAGAGTTCCAGTGACTCTGGCTCTGCGTCTGGCCTCATGTAACTGTGTCTCAGTAATGATCCGGGCTTGTAGGGACAGGTGCAGAGGGGTGAGATCAGGCCTGTTGATTGAGCCATGGCTCTCATTGCATCTCTGCACCAGGATGGGATATTTCTGTCTTGCTTTTCATCTGCTCTTAAACACTTTGAGTGTACAACTTAGACCTGTTCTGGGAAAATATATTAATAGGTGTACTGTGTGTGTGTGTGTGTGTGTGTGTGTGTGTGTGTGTGTGTGTGTGTGTGTGCGCGCACAGCGTGTGTGTGTGTGTATGTGTCTGGGTGTGTGTGTTCATGTGCATGTATCTGAGTCTGTGTATATGAGTCTCTTTTGTTTAGGGGCCTTGTGATGTGTTTTAAATAGATGTTATGTGAGGGAGAATATTAATAGGTGCAGAAAAAGTTACAGGATGACCCCGTCTTTTCAAGCTGAAGGGCATTCACATGACAGGAGACCATGTCAAGAGCATCAATTTTGTGTTAGACAAGTTCTGCTAATAATTGGTACTTATCCCTCTTTTTGTCATCCCCCTGGCTGCTGTGGTTTCATGGGAGCTGCTTCAGTACATTTTGACAGCTCTGCACTGCCCTCATATGGCGTAAAAGCAACAAACAAGCAACTCTTGTTTCTCCCATTGACTTACATACAGAAAGGGCAAATTACATGTTTGCTCCAGGTGGCTGTTTATTTTTGTGTCCTGCAAATGACTCACATTGAAGAGATCTTGTGGCCATTGATGTGAATGGAAATAGCCATCACTCTTAATTTACCATAGATAAACAACAGCCAGATTGTTGACTAAAAACATCCCCTTCAATCTGTGAAATGGATATTAGTGAATCAGGAAGTCACGGACATGCAGATTTAACTGTCTCTATTTTTCTTACAGTGAGTGAGATCATCGTCAGAGACCTTTTTCAGAGCCCAGAAGCTTCTAAGAACCATACCTAGCCCCTGTACACCCAGGTACACCTTTGAGAACAGTCTGTGGATAGAACCTCTGTATGTCAGCCTGTATGTCAGCCTTTGAAGCAGAGTACAGAATCATTTACTGTTTATTGCAGTGAACTATAAATAAAATAAGCTGTAGCAGAAAGCAATATATGCATTCAGACATGACACTGCATTAGTGAGAATTTGCAGCAGGTTACTGTATATCAGTATGCATTTGTTTGTATATTGTCTGATATGTTTTTAAATAAAATATGTAATTGTAGGGGAGACCAGGGACAGTTTTAACAGGGGACCGTTGTAACATCTTGAATTCCTCCAATCAGAAACAAGCTAGAGTAATGACACTCACTTTTGTGACAGGAGGGAAACTAAACTACAGTGAGTGTCATCACTCTAGCTTGTTTCTGATTGGAGGAATTCAAGATGTCACAACGGTCCCCTGTTACAACTGTCCCTGGTCTCCCCTACTTGTAAATACAATTGTCATTCATTAGAGTTTGTAGTGCATCATGTAGTTTATACTGTATACACAAAATGCTGGATTTCTAACATTGTAATCAGGTTTGGTCCATGTGATTATTTATTTTTTTAAAAGATCAATTACATAAATGTTACCACAGTCTGTTCAAGTCATTATATCAGTACATTACATGTGAACAGACAGTAACACGTTTCAATTAAACATGTTAACAAAGATGGCTTATTTTTATAAAGAACATGAAGATAATGACCACACACTGTAAACTGTAAAATTATATGGTACTGTTGATTTCTGGATGTATTTAATGCAGTTATTATACTGAACTGTTGAGTTTTATAATTGAGCATGCTGCAGCAAATGTTTTGGGTTCTGAAATATTTTAAAGACTGTGGAATAACTTTTTCTAAATCAATACATTAAAATGGACATGTCAGACCTGTGTGCGTGTATCTGCAAAAGTCTCATGCACTCTTTTACAGTTTATCACTATTTTTATTTGTTTCCCTATAAAATGACAACATTGCTCCAGCCCATTGAAGTTCCACATCCACAACTCCCAACGATAGCTTTAAAATGGTCATATTATAGCCAAGCATTATTTTAAGGGCAAATGCCTTCTCAATAGCGGCATCATTCCCATAGGTTTGACTAATGACCTCCACTTGCTACCTGCTTGCAGAATTCAAATAATGCTTGCCTGTCAGAGGGACTACTGGGTCTACACCCATGAACCTGAACTTAGTAGATAGGCTTACACTGCTTGCCCACTGCATTCCTCATAATAACGGTGTCTAATAAACTGCCGTTTTTGCAATGTTGCCAATGATATTTGTAAATAGAAGCTAGTGTTTATGTCATAAACGGACCCAGGTCCGCAAAAAAATTAATATACTTTGAACAGAGACCAGCTGGGTCAGGGCTAGGGGGGAGTAATCACACTCAGGTACGGTCCAGCTAAATGGACCCAGTGTGAATGCAACCTAACTTTCTCATCCACCTATGCAAATGTGTCTACGTTCTTGTTCAAAAATCTTGTGAAGACTCCTCTCTGCCGAGAGCCACTTCCTTCCTTGCACTTCTAACATCCTCACAACTCACCACTGAGCACTTGCCTTATCTCTTTGCAGTTTATCAGATTGAGTAGACAGACAATCTAGAGTGATTAGGCTACAGGTCATTAACATTTCTCAGTTGACTGAAGTAGAAGAACTTTTTTGTGTAAAATCCATTTCTGATTGGAGCATTTTTGTATCGTGCAATGAGATAACTTGCATATTTGAAGAAATTAGTGGATATCAATAGCCTAAACATGCATTTATAATTTGGCTGTATGGACATAATGTCTTTGATCCAACTAAATACAAATAAATTACAAATAAAGTTTTTTCCATGTGATATTGCAGCCATAGGCTACAAATCAATACAGATGACTTTTTCTATATAAGAACACCATAAAGTAAAGAAAATAGATGTCTTTCTTTTTTTCAAAATTAATCTAGCCTATACTGTGCATTATTGTGATAGTCAATATGCATACAGTATGTTATTTTATCAACTAATCTGCATACAATGATGTATTTGTTAATTGTGAATTTCCGAGAATTCCACCGCTCTCTCTCTCTCTCTCTCTCTATATATCTCTCTCTATGTTTAATAAATCCCATAATAAACGGTAGTCAGAAGTCAATTTTCTTACCTTTTCTTACACGCCCACAGCCCCGAGTTGTCTGGAACGTAGCGCGCAACAGAGAACCCGGAAGTAGTGACAAGAGAAACTCCTAGAAAAAGCCAGACGGCGTAGCTCTGAAGAACCCATCACCATACATAATAATGTTAGGTGTTGTAACGCTCTTGAGTTTACACGGTAAAAGCAGCGAGCCACAAGACGCTAGTTTTGTCGTGTAGATAAGTTGTATTTTCCACGATAAGTGCTTTTGCTTCAACCACTGTGAGGCTAACGTAACGTTAACTTAGCAAGTTTACCTAGGCATGCCATAGCCGTTAGCTGATAGCCTTGGGAAACAACAGCAACAACTGTGTTGTTAAATGGTCATCGTGTAAAATGAAATGAAATAGCCGTCATTTGCAGCACTTGTCAATATATTCTATCTACGACAGACAGGCTCTCGTGGAGGTTGTGTAAGGTTAAATTGCTAGCTAACGTTGGTGACAATAATAATCTAGCTAACATTAGGTACAAGATAACTTTGGATCAGTGTTTTGGACAGAGAGAACGGTAAGGTGGTGTCTTATAGGGCAATTCAGTTAATGTTGTCATTGTTGATGGATTAATTATTAATATCCCAAATATTGTCTTGCTTCTAATTTGCACCTTTTTGACAGTGACAGAGACGGAGAGCGGATCATAAACATTATTGCTTCGTCTCACGAGATCTGCTGCAATGCCCTTGTTCTTTTTGGAAAGATTTCCCTGGCCTAGTTTGCAGTCCTATACTGCACTGAGTGCCCTTCTGCTTGCGGGTTCTGTCCTAAGTGCCTACACTATTGTGACTGAACCTGGGTTCGTCACATCGGTCTCGGAAGAAGCCCAAACAGATCTTAAAGACCAGAATGGGGAAGAGCAAAAAGATGACTTCTGGAATGTTGCCTTCAATGTCCTGTTGTACCTGGTGTCTGACACCCTTTTTGTCTGGGTAATTGTACCATGATGCCATTTTTGTTTTCTTAACAAACATATGTTGTCACTGTTTAGATGTCAATTAGATACTAGTAGGGATTTGTGTTTTACAGGTGATGGTGAATACAGCCTGCTGTATGCTGATGCTTATAGCAAAAACCATTCAGTATGTGGTATTTGGACCATTGCGAGCTGGTGAGAAACAGGTAATGTTTCTCATTTTGTTACTATTCTTCACTTATATTCAGTTAAGAAAAAATTGTAGTCAATCAATTTTCACTATTTGCATATAACAAAACATGCTTTCTTGTTGCAGCATTTGAAGGATAAGTTTTGGAACTTCATCTTTTACAAGTTCATCTTTATCTTCGGTGTGTTGAACGTGCAGTCTGTGGAGGAGGTTGTGTTGTGGTGTCTCTGGTTTGCGGTGCTCATCTTCCTCCATCTGATGGTCCAGCTCTGCAAAGACCGCTTTGAATATGTGAGTTCAAGGGCATAATTGAAACCCATGAATTTCAATCTTTTAAGGGTGATAGGCCCACAAGTGGATCCTTCTCAGAATCAGGCCATATGAGTATTGGCCAAGTAGGAATATTCATCACTTTGTTCAGATCAACCCTTCACCCTTTCAACCCTACCGAGCAGACTGCACCTAAGGTTTTAGTCCCAGTGGCAGCATGCCGTTTCAAGCCCTTTACTTCCAATCTGCAGCCATGCTCCATGTTTCTGTGTGTGCCATGTGATGCCATGTGCCACAATTTGGCCATATTACTCTTGTAAAGGTAAATGTACAGTAAAGCAACACAGACCCACAACAAAGGCCAGGTATCTAACCTGGGCTGACTTGATTGTCAAACAGTGATGCTACTACTGCTCTAACTTTTTGCTATTTCTGGGCCTTTTTTTGAAAGTCACTCTTAAAGAAGAATTCCGGTGATCTTTCATGTAGATCTCTGTTTCTCCAGGGTACAGAGTACTGTCGGTACGAGAAAAAAAAAAACAGGAAGCAATCGGTTCTACCTTGCTCGAGTTGCTAGAGCCAACAGCCAGCCAACTACAGTGCTACACTGGGGGCATGAACATGGGGGCTTATGAACCAGAATTCCCCTTTAATCAGGCTCAATCAAAATCATGCAAAAGTGTATTTAAACACATGTAAAAGTGTAATTATATCTCTATGTATATAGAGAATTCCGTCTTAATTATTCGGTCTGTTCTGTGACCATGCCATGACGGAAACACTTCTGGTTAATTGACTAATTGTTGCATTGGATGAGATATGCCCACCTATGTCATTTCAAGTTCACATTCATTTGGAGGTAAAATAAATAGAAATAGTATTAATGTATACATATATGTATTACATATATTTGTCATAACATAAAGAAAGGTCTTCTGTATAACTTAAAGAAAGGTCCTCTGTATTACATCGTCAAAGCGATATTGTTTAAAATTCAGCTAAAACTACACCAAGTTGGTAGCCTGGGTGTTCCCATGCTGCCTTGCGCACGATTTGATTCACGCTGCTAAGGCAGCCTGGAGACCATGGAGCAAATTTTCCCTGAGATAGGGGACCAATCACAGAACAAGGGGGAAAGCAAGACGATGATGAGCATTTGATAGACATTCGTGGCACCCAATAAACGGATCTGGGCATTTGTTTCAAATACGAGAAAATTAACGTTTGGTTCCCAGACCACGTCTCATTGAGAAGTGGTGGCGCTAGCCAGGCTACCAAGTTGGAGCTGTAAGTTGAGGTTGAGCCACCAAAATAGAAAATAACATATTTACAAACATCACTGTGGCCTTGTATAGGACATTGTTTGCATGATTAATGTGTCATTGTGGATTCCTTTTTTGAAATGCAGGGAATCGTGATACTGTTATTGTATTTTGTATTTTTTGCAGTTTGCAGTTCAATGTCTCTGTTAAAACACAACGGTGTCCTATGTGAGCTTTTGTCTGACCGGTGCAGTCTTCTCCTTAGCTGTCCTTCTCCCCCACCACCCCCATGAGTAGCCACGTGCGTGTGCTGGCCCTGCTGACCGCCCTGCTGCTGTGCTGCTGCGTGCTGGCTGTGCCCTGTGGCCTCATGGGACACATGCAGGACGTACACACCGCTGCCTTCATGGCTGCTGAGGTAACTACTCCCATGGCATAGGAGTGTTTGACTTAAATGTACATTATGGTCATCCACAGTGGCAGACACTAGGTTGACTGAAATGTTGGATTTATAGTTCTTTCTTTTTTTTTCTTTTTTGCAGTGTTTGCTAGTTACGGTACGCACAGGACATGTTATTATGAGGTAACTTCATTCAATATGTCTTTGGGTGTAGCTCACAAACTTTAAAAAATAAACCCCCATGACATTATGCATAAGCTTTGGACAAAAACGTCTGCTAAATACCATCACCATAACCATAACAAGCTAGGTAGTTAACATTTTAATTCAGTTCAAAGAAATAACACAAAATGTTGATTTGTGTTGTGATGTTTAGGTCTCGCTCATACTAGTAGCAGCTCCAAATTAACGCATGCCCTAACTGTAGAGTATGATGTACTGTAGCTGAGGCCTGCTTGTGTTTGTTGGTCATTCTCAGGTACTCCATCCACCTGTGGGACCTTAACCGTCAGGGCACCTGGGAGAGTAAGAGCACGTATGTGTACTACACAGACTTCCTCATGGAGCTGGGCCTGCTCTGCCTCGACCTGATGCACCACATCCACATGCTGGTGAGCTTCCGTTTCAGACCGCGGATTTTGAGCAGATCGGGAGATCACGTTTTTCAGATTTTTCAGTTTCTCCAATGTATGTCTTTGTGATTGTTATTGCCGCTTTCTGCTTTTGTTGTTTATAGCATGATGGCCATCTGTAAGTAGAGGCATTCATAGTATGATGTGCCATCAAGTTTAATCACTGCCAAATTCCTCACATCTGGTGATGCTCAGTAGCTTCTGGTTATGGACACCATGCCTTTTTGTGGCAGATATAAATGCAGGTGATGGTGTATTTGCATGAAATCTTTCTTGCACACTGTGTGCACTGCGTATACTTTGTAGTTTCAGACACACATCTGAAATGTTGTGCCTTCAATGTGTATTCAGTTAATGCTTGCAATACTTCCGAAAAGACATGTGAGGAGTTGACTGTGTGAAAAGTAGTTTAGGAGGCAGGCAGGAAGTCTGTAGGCAGGAAGTCACTGTTTGAATTTGTCGCTTTTATATTTTCTTGCCTCAGCTGTTTGGCAACATCTGGCTGTCGATGGCCAGCCTGGTGATTTTCATGCAGCTGCGCTACCTCTTCCATGAGATCCAGAGGAGGATTCGTCGCCACAAGAACTACCTGCGGGTCATTGATAACATGGAGACCAGGTTAAGAGCTTGATGTTAGAAGAGACTGACATTTTGTACTGTATTGTATCAAAGGTTGGCATATTTACATGTTCATTTTTAACCTCAGGTTTGCTGTGGCCACCCTAGAAGAGTTAGTGGCTAATAATGATGACTGTGCCATCTGCTGGGACTCCATGACCTCAGCACGCAAGCTTCCCTGTGGCCATCTCTTCCATAAGTAAGCAATACTAATAGGAATATGTTCAGGGTCATTACAGCTATATCAGGGTCATTCTTAGCAAATGGTGCCATTTGTGGCCCCATGATATAATCAAATATAAGTTGTATAAAAATGGGTTGATACTTAGTTTTTCAAGCTTATGCCCTCAGGGTTTATTAACTTTAAAATAATTACTCTGACTGTGGTGCAAGCACTCTAGAATGCCGTGTCCCCAGTCAGTTTTTTACTTCAGTTGCAAATATAAGTAATGCAAATCCAATATATTTTATGTTTTTAACTATAATTGCAAATAACTATTTCTAAAAACATCTCACCACATGTTATTTGTTAAATTACAAATATATTTTAACAATTAAAATCTTGCAATATGGTCTGTCCCTGAGTTCACTGTCCCCCCGCGTTACTGTGGTGAAAGTCCTTCTTGACACGCTCTCTGACTCTCAGGAAGTAGGATGCATAATCGGAGTGAAAGCACCTACAAGGAGCTGAGTTAATATCTCTCCTTAATCAACACTTTTTTTCAATGTTTTAGAGTGCCTTACTGATGTGGTAAAGCATATCATATTATATTTGTTTCATGATTGCTTTTTGTGTTTATTTGTGTGTGTTTCTGTGTGTGTGTGTGTGTGTGTGTGTGTGTGTTATTGTTGTTGTTGATAATATGTGTGTAGTTCCTGTTTGCGCTCCTGGTTGGAGCAGGACACTTCCTGTCCGACGTGCCGCTTGCCTCTGAACATCAGTGAGGGCGGTGGTGCCAGTGAGGAGAGGGGCCGGGAGCGGCTGAACAATAACCTGCCCCCCAGACCAGGAGCTGAGGCCCGCCCACACATCAACCAGCACAACCACTTCTTCCACTTCGATGGTGAGTTCTCTTGGAGGGGTTGCGGGCAGGTGTTGGTCTAAAGCTTGTTTTCTTGTCACAGTGACCGCTCTCTTGGCCTCTCCCGCAGGCTCTCGCATTGCCAGCTGGTTGCCCAGCTTCTCAGTGGAGGTCATGCACACCACCAACGTCTTGGGCATTGTCCAGGCCAATAACTCCCAGCTCAACACCATGGTGAGGGTTACCTTTAAGTTGCTTATATGGCAAGTTGCCAGCTTTAATTAGATAGTTAGTTACACGACCCTCTATAATTTCAGCTCTCTGTCTCTGTCCCGACGTGTGTCCTGTCATTCATTTCCTGCTCCTGTGCATCCCCAGGCCCATCAGATCCAGGAGATGTTCCCTCAGGTGCCCTACCATCTGGTTCTGCAAGACCTGAATTTGACTCGCTCTGTGGAAGTCACCACTGACAACATCTTAGAGGGCCGTATCCAGGTGCCCTTCCCTGCCCAGGTACGTCCTCCTCAGCTCCTCATTTCCCCCAGAAAGCCGTAGACCAGGGGTCTCAAACTCCACTTCCACTTCTGCCAACGTCAACTGATTGGAGGGCCGGTCAGTGTTCAAGAATAATACAAAAAAAGAACGTCTATTTCTGAAAATGCAATACCCCCAAAAAAAATACTGTATAACACAAAACTGCAAACAGAAAGTGCAAGTCTTTTATCTCTTTTTAGACACCTGTGCTAGCAACCTTAGCTTATAAATAAAATAATGATAAAATAAATATTAATAGGCTACAAATCATTATAAAAACAAAAAAGCATAAAAACAGGTATGTGTGTTTCACATAAAGTGGTCAGTGATAAAGTCCTGTAAATGTAAAAATCTTATATCTGTATAAACAAAAGTTTATGAAGGGGGTAAATTTACCAATCTAATTTGCCACTGGATGGCAAGCACCTCAAATTATGCATCTTTCAGAAAACACTGGATATTGAACATATTTGAGCAGGTTTACTTTCTTTTTTGTCATGTTACCCACATAGCAAATGAACAGGAAAACAGTAGACCTAAGATGTAATCCAACAATAGTAAACTATTACTATAACCACAAACCGTTATTATAGGCACTCAATAAAGTAACCTGGTCAAATCAGTTCCTATCGCGGGTGACTTTGTAGTTCTTTAGAGCCCTATTTTTACTACCTCTGTTGTCTGTACCATGTCCATTACGGACACTATCATCACGATTAGCACTGCCACCTCCAGCTATGTTGGGCAGAGGGTCGAAATAAGCATGATATGCTAGTGGGCACCGTCGTACACGCAGAGACGCACCTCCATTCACAGACGCACCGTGACTATCACTGTCGAACTAGACGATCGATCATAATCTCCAAAAGGCAGATATTCTCCTACAGAATCTGAATAGGTGAATAACATAGCCTACCCAGGACTTCATCACACGTGAACTTTTTTTAACATTTGGTGTATATTTCTGCTTCAATTTGTGCAAAAATATAGCCTGCATCGCTTCCGCGTCACAAACAAATGCACGTCTTCGTGTTTCTCGCGTGTAATACAAGTATTTCCTGAAAACTTTGTGCAGCGAATTTGGGCTTGAATCGAAGCTCTAGGTGTCTAGCAACTAGTGGAGGAGAGTACAAATGAGATTTGTCTTGGGTCTATCGTCTGTTTTAATCAGTGTCGTTTGTCACAATCTAAAAATACCCTTAAGGGCCGAATTACATTATTATTGTGACATTAGGTCGCGGGCCGGAATTGGGGCGGACGCGGGCCGGGAGTTTGAGACCCCTGCCGTAGACTGTCTTCAGTGGAAATACTTTACTCTTCGTTGTCATGTCAGAGCAAAGTCTGTTTTTCCTGACCGACACTGTGAGATCAGGAAAATGTGTAGATTGAATCAAGACTGCAAACCAAAATGTTCATATATATATTTTTTTTTAATTCCTAAAAGTATAGTTGGGCTACATGTCTGAAATATTTCCTAATCTAGGGCAATGGAGAAAAAATCTTCTTGTTGAGTCGTGCAGAAGCACAGAGTGGCAGTGGTGCTCATGATGCTCATGAACACTGGCTATAAGCTAAAAGTTTAACATGAGCTACACATGGCCTGTGTGGGATCATAAATACCGGTAGGCTATGGTGGTTAAGTATCAGTATTATTTTACTGAGTGACTTGTCATTAGGTCTTGTGCCCAGTCTAATAAAGTTGTTCCAGGTCAGTGTGCGTAATATAATGCAATCTATTGCTTGCCTGAGGTCTGGGAATTGCACTTGAAGTTACTCAGTTAGACTGGGAGGGTTTACCCGTGCCGCATTTGTAACAAGTCATGTTGGTTGTGCCGGTTTTGTGGCAGTCATACTTTTAAATGGCTTTGTAAGAAGTGCATAGAACATAACCAGCATTAGGCTGCTGTCATCTTTAAAGGTAAACTAAGCAGTTTTGGCAATTTCCTTACTGTTTTCTCGGTTTTTGCTTTTTTTCGCTGGCTTTGTCATGACGAATGTCTGAGAAACTCCATCGCTACCTTTTTCTAGCCGGTGCCTGGCGTGTATGTATTTGAATGCAGTAAAGCAATTTGTTACACTCGTTATACTTCCTGACAGTGAGGCCGTCGGCCCGCTGGCCCACAGTTGCAAGGGTGGTTTTTCCGCTCACAGGCGCTAGGGGGAAGCGAGACGGCCACCATTCAACCCGAAAAAAGTCATATAACCATTCCAATGACTCTGAAGCTGTTAAATGAAGGTAAATTAAGCGAAAAAACTTGCATATTAAGCCAAAAAACCTGCATAGTGTGCCTTTTAAGAACCTCTCCAAATACTTCCCATACTCACTTTTCCCAGAGGAGTGTCTTTATGATTTTGAATTCTTGTCTCCGCTTCTCTGCTGTCCATCTTCATCCTACAGGTATGGTAGGAAGCCTATGTGGCAAGTTCCTGCTGTATGGATTGAAGTCTTTTAGCCAATGATATCTTTGAAAAGCAATTATGAGTTACATGTTGATGTTAGCATTCTCGTGATATTTTAATTATTTTTATTTTAGCGTTTATAATTATTCACTTGTCCCATGCCCTTCTCCAACTGCCGGATTTGGCAGTTGCACTCTAGTTATCAGTGGCACCTTGCAAGACCTATTTGTTACCACAAGAGGGAGTCCAAAGCATGGATTACTGACAGTCAGTGCAATCCACAAACATTCAGTAGCAGACATTGCAACAGAAGATGGTTTCACCAGTGTCTTAGCATAAGTTTGTTTTGTTCCATTTTTATTCTTTTAAGATTATGAACTGTGACGGGTGAATTGAATAGTTACCAAAACCATTATCCCCTGACTAGAGAGGAAAAAAAGCTTCTACATGTACAAAATGAATGTATTGCAAAAGATAACCCTATTAGTCAGGTTCTGTGATGTAAACATATGTCTAGCTCTGGGTACTTCCTAGTGCCACTCCAGGCCTAGATGTTGGTGAAATGATAATGACATGAGCTCCCCCTGCTGGTAATAATAGCAAGTGGTGTTACGCTTTAGCTGGTCACTATACAAAAGTCAAGGAGATGATTGTTGTCATGAGACTTATTGTGGTTACTAACTTGCCATCAATGAGGCACATACACTTGAGGTTTAAAAATGAGAATAGGACTTGGGTGAATTAATAATGCTGTTTTGGCTTTCTCAGGCAGCTGAGCGGGCCCCCCCACCAGTGAACCCAGCAGGAGCCTCGGAGGTGACGCACTCGGCGGCTGTGGAGACGGAGGACTTTGAGGTGAGGGGGAGCCGCTTCTCCAAGTCTGCAGCAGAGAGACAGAAGATGCTCCTGCAGAGGAAAGAGGAGCTGCTCCAGCGAGCTCGCAGGTCAGACCCGCCTCCCTACTCCACTGTCAGCAACACACAGGAATACAGGGCTTTTATTGCCCATATGAGTTTGGTTTATCAAATGCTGCCTTGTGCATGTGAAAGAGCTATAAGTTAAATCAGTTGTGTGTTCTCTCAGGAGTTTTCTGAGTAAAAGCCCTGAGGAGGGCCCCTCCAGCTCGCTGTACGTGGCCACTGCTGATGACGATGACGAGGGACTGGCCGCAGGGGACGAACGCGCTCTGGCCTCAGACTCCATGAGTGTGCGGCGCAGGATGCTGGCGGCCGCCGCGGAACGCCGCATGCAGAGGCAGCCAGAGGCTCCCCAGTGAGGCTCTGCCTCTCCCGTGCAGCGCAGCCTCCACCCAACACACACTGCCCAGGAGGTGCCCATGGACACCTCCATCACATCCGTCACCAGCCCAGGATGCCACGCACGTCTCTCCCCCTCCACTGACCCATCACTGGATCCATTGGTAGAGAGGGGGAGGGAGAGAGAAGGAAGGAGGGAGGGAGGGAGGGAGGGAGGGAGAGAGAGGAGAGAGAGAGAGGGCGGTCTGTGGAGGCCTGGGACAAATGCATTTGGGACAGTAAAGCTTTTGTAATGGCTCTGTACAGCATTGGCCTGTGACTCTCAGGCCTGGGATCAGCTAGAGCTTTTAGGCCCCAATGGCCCAGCTAACAGAATCTATGCATGTGTCACTTTATTCACAAATTCACAGGTAGATCTCAGAGTGAAGTCATAGAACTGGGCCCTGCAGATGACGTGAAATTCTTTCTGCTTGAGAGCTGTGTGTTAATAACTTCTGTAGAGCGTGTGCCAATTTGCACTTTGTTGGCCAAATCATCTGTGGATTAAAGTATTGAACATTTCATACCAAGGTCAGGAGTTCTCAGCTGACCGTTAACATGTTACATTTAAGTTTAGTGTCTCTAATGTGTTTAATTGGGAATCAGAATTTTTCCCAATTTGAAAACGGTTGTTTTATAATACCCCATGTGGTCTATTAGGGTGTCCCAACATGGTGACTGTTAGTTTGTTAGTGTGAAGGTGTAGGGTGTCCCAACATGGTGACCGATAGTTTGTTAGTGTGAAGGTGTAGGGTATCCCAACATGGTGACTGATAGTTTGTTAGTGTGAAGGTGGAAAACCAAGTGCTTGTTCTCTCCTCCAGCACAGCGGCAACAGCAGTGAAGAGAGTTCAGTGTGTGTAGAGATCAGGAGGAGCGCTCAGTGTGTCTAGAGGAGATGAGGAGGAGCGTTTAGTGTGTGTAGAGATGAGGAGGAGCGCTCGGTGTGTGTAGAGGAGATCAGGAGGAGTGTTTAGTGTGTGTAGAGATGAGGAGGAGCGCTCGGTGTGTGTAGAGATGAGGAGGGAGCGCAGTGTGTATTGAGAAGATCAGGAGGAGCGCTCTGTGTGTCTATAGGAGATCAGGAGGAGCGCTCGGTGTGTGTAGAGATGAGAAGGAGCGCTCAGTGTGTCTAGAGAAGATCAGGAGGAGCGCTCTGTGTGTCTATAGGAGATCAGGAGGAGCGCTCGGTGTGTGTAGAGATGAGAAGGAGCGCGGTGTGTGTAGAGGAGAGGGGGTTGCCATGGAGGGGGTTGCCATGTGCAGTGCATCTGGAGTGTTGAGTGCCAAAGCATTAGTCAGGTATGCATTGTGCAGGTTGAAGCGCAGCTTCACGATATAAGACAGCTGAGTTAGTGAAGCAGTGATGGGAGCATTAGCAGTTTTGCCACTTGACCTCAACCTGAGGCAATGAGACTCTTTCTTTTAATCCGTTCCTTTCTTTGATTCATTCTTTATTTGCCATTGCTCTTTGTCTTGTGAGCAGTCTTTCAGCGCTGAACTGGTTAATCTATTCAAACATACATTATGGTGAACCATATAGTCATTACTGAACAGTTTGAGAGAGTGTTACAAGAGTATTAAGTTACTGATATGTGTAAGTAAGAAGTCTAGAAGAACCGCATAGCATGTGAATTGTCTTCAGACAGTTGAAGCAATAAACTGGATCTCCCATTTCAGTCTCAAACTGGCGTAATGCCACAATATTGCCCTTTAAATTGTCATGCCACTCTAAAGTCACTATTTGATGTATTTGTTCAAGTATACAACATACGGTAGACTAAACCACATATATTTGACTTAACACTCATGAATATGGTATCTAGTCAAACAATTTATTTACAAAATGACATTGGTGATTTGAATTCTTTGTGTCATCACACTTTCGTACGGGAGCTCTCATTCTGTTTCACATTGGTATGGAGTTTTAAGTTTTGTCTATGCATGTTCAAAACGACTGAGCGCTGAGCGTTTTCTTATTGTATCCTCCTCCTCCTGTATTCAGTGCTGTTTCCTACATGTACTGCCCAAGGTGTCTGTATGGAATGCAGATGTTGCGGTTGTTGCTACAGGTCTTTTGTATTTCTGCCTGCATCGCTGCACCTTTGAAACGCAGTGTTTCAGGCTCAGAAGATGACAGCTTCCCTGTCTGACTTGGCCCTTGGTTCACCTCATCACTGTTTATAGACCGGATATATTTGAAGCTATTTCCTTGAAGATGGTATGGAAGAAGTCAGAATGCTTTTGTATAAGTCCTTTATTTGTGCCTAACAAATTTGTAATGAAGACTGTATGAATAATAGTAATTGCTACAACAGAAGCTTTGAATGCACTTCCAGTTGTCGAGTGGTTCTTGTCAGACGTATACACTGCCACAAAAATACGGTATGAGAACTCACTTCTGTGTTCCTGTGAAGGGATGTTCACCTTACATTTGCAGACTAAAACTGCATTTAAAATTCACAGTGAAGACTTGGCTCACAAGTGGGACAGATTGGATCACTGTCAGCCAGGAAAAGACCCCTTAGTGTTCAGAACACAATCCATAGTAAACCCACTGTCTTTATGACTGCTTTAGGAGCAGTTTGTTCTCTGACTGGACTTGACTGCATTTAATTGACTGAATGACTGCATCAGACATGGTATGCACATAGAATTGGATATGATTTCTGTTCGACCTGCTTCCCCAGAGTGAGTAAGGTCTAACTGCACAGTCAATGAATTGAACTCATTTCCTGAATTCAGTTCCAAATGCTCAGCCACTCCTCAGCCATTTCTGCACAGGGCTTGTAGTAATCCATAACATTCATTTTTCTGAACATATTTCCTTTTCAACTTCACTCAGATATAGCCATCATAGCTTTTGCTAGTGGAGCTGCGGTTGAATTCTTTGAAATTCTTTTTAGAGGAATTACAGTTTTTCTGAGGAATGAAAGACCTTCCCCTTGGACTACAGAGAGGTATATTTTCCACTGTATCATATATTTTCAATATTCCTTCATGTCTTTTTCATATTTGCCTCTAAATGGAATGTTGTAATTTATTCATTTATTGTGTTGTCATTTCTTCAAGGGCATTTAGCAATGTCAGTTCAAAACACATCAGTCATACCCTCCAAACAAACAAAAAAACATATTTACATTAACTCTATTATTATAGAC
Source organism: Alosa alosa (assembly GCF_017589495.1). Classification (NCBI taxonomy): domain Eukaryota; kingdom Metazoa; phylum Chordata; class Actinopteri; order Clupeiformes; family Clupeidae; genus Alosa; species Alosa alosa. The sequence goes on from NC_063199.1 coordinate 11,447,145, forward strand.
TTCTATCATACAGATTTAAATCAGTAAAACCCATTGAAATATTTAGCTTTGTGGGGCATGCTTGCCTGTCTTAAATGCATATCCATGGCTCTGCATGTTTAAGAAGGGCTTTAGAAAATGTGCTCTCTTGGTGATAACCTTTCATGCATCAGGACTGACTTCATTCAAATTCAGGAAGATAGGAAAAATGGCACATTCACAGTCAGATGAGCTACTCCTGACAGCTTGATTATTCAAATGGTAATTGCCATCCACCTGCAGCCATCTTGGATTTGGACATTCAGTATATTCATGCATGAAAGGGATATGTCATTCTCAACACAAAGCATTGTCCACATGCTATGCCTCAGGAGAGATGAGATGATTTCTTCTCCGCATAGTTTATTTCTTTTGAGTTTTGTGCCTAAATTACTTTATATTATATCAGGTGTAGTTGTTTCTTTCAAATATGCTGCCCTGGCCTCAAAAATAGGGAAAAATATGTGGCAATGTGTGCTACATTTGAGCATGTGTAATCAGCTTTAATTTATTTTATATTACACTGAAAACCATACTTTACATTTGTATTATACAAAAAGATTTTTTTTTTATTATTCATAGCAATATATATATATATATATATATATATATATATATATATATAGGGGTTGGGTTTACCATACAACTAATGTTTTTCTTATGCTTATCAGAGAGACTGATAATTTATAGTCTTCAACCTACAATAAGGTTCTTTGTGTCTATCCTGCTGCAACTTGTTATCATGACCTCTAGAGAGTGCCATACTGCCATACAACTGACATGTACACCTAAAATATGGATTAACTGTCATGTACACCTAAAATATGGATTAACTGATATGTGGACCAACATTGGGCTAACTGGCTTGTAGACCTTAAATATGGACTACTAGAGAACCAGTCTCATGATTATTATGAATGTCTTATTTGGTGGTCAAAAATATATTAATCTATGTGCTTTACATTGACACTTAAGTTTATTCATTTATGCAATCACTTTTATCAAAGGCTACTTATAAAATGAAAATGAACATTCAAGCTTTGTTTCAAAGGCAGCATTCTAAAATGGATAGTTCCGGTTCTTGATTATGATTGGCTGAATCGCATTTGATGCCGTTGTAAAATCCAGCACAAATATACACCGTTCTATATTACTGCGCTACCACAACTCGATACAAAAGTTAGAGTAGCTGCGTCTCGAAGTTGATTCTGTTAGAGGAAATATATTTCTTGGCGGAATAATGATTATCTATGAATAAATTGTTACATTCCTCAATGCTATGCCTTTATTTTATGAAATCTTGCCAGATATGTAGTAATATGTAGTGTTCAATAAGCCATAGGTTACACCTGGGACCAGGTTGCACATTGTGCCTAACAACGCCCCTTAGCTGTTCTAAAATCAGTGTAACCTATGGCCTCTCGGGGCTTATTGCTTAAATAAATAGACTACTACTTTAAAAGCACTATAAGACTACCAGAGGATGAGAGTGCAGAGGTTAAAGTACTTGTCAAAGTGTCCTCTAAAAGGGTAGTGGTAGAGAAGAGAATGAAAAGTGTGTATAAGGTGTGTTGGGTTGTTAGATGTGTAGTATGTATTAGGACCGGACGCACTCTTGGAAGCGTTGGGTCTTCAAGAGCGGATACCCCTCCTTTGGCAGCACTTGGTAGCTCGCTCCACCATCGAGGAACACTGTGGCTGAGGGGTAACAAGTCTTTATGAGAGCATTTAAGTAAATGGAAGCAGACCCAGCAACCACCTTGTAGGCAAACATTAGTGACTTGAATTTGATATGGGTGGCGATGGGTAGCCAATGAACAGGGTGGATCTGAATGAACAGCGTGTCCTTTTGGACTGAAGACCAGACACGCCGCCGCGCTCTGGACCATCTGTAGCGTCCTCACCGCATTGGCTTAGAAGGGTGTTACAGTAGTCAAGGCGAGAGATGACCATGGTCTGTACCAAGACCTGGTGTTTGGATTAGGTACAGCCTGATTTTTTTCATATTGAATAGTGCAGAGTGGCACGACCAGACAACATGGTCATACAAGGTCAGTCGGTCATCAATCATGATGACGCCAAAGTTTCTTGCAGCCTTGGTAGGAGCACAAGATAAGGAGTTCATTTTGATGTTGATGTGATGTATAGTTTGGATGGTAAGACTATCAGTTTAGTCTTAGAGAGGTTCAGTTGGTGGTGATATTCCTTCATCCATGCTTTACAACTGTGAATCATTTTGCACAGACTCCCTGCATGCATACCATGACAGTAAATGACAGATGTTTTCCCCATATATTGTATGCTGGGTGTAGCAGGAAGTGGTTGGTGTTCCTAATGTCTACTGTCAGTGGCCTCCCTCTCAGGAGAGCGGAGGGGAGCAGCTGGTGGCTGCTGAAGGTACTTAGGAGAGAAACAGAGCCAGTCCAAACCGCTCTGCTGGACGGCTATCTACATAAACACTTCTGAAAGGCTTCAGGGTTATTTTTACAGGGGGAGGAGTGGGTGGGGGCAGAGACAGTCATTCTCCATGTTAGAACTTAGTTAAACCTTATAAATACTGTTAATCATAGATCCCTGTGGAAAACAGATTGGGCCACAAAGAAATCCAGTTGGCTGAGACAAAATTGCTGTTAAAATAAAACCACTGTCATTGTACTAAGCTTCTACCTAAAATGTACAATTTGTCCATGTGTCCACATGTCCGGTAATGTAATTTTTATGTCAAACATGTATTTAAGGCTGTAAGCTTTTTGGTATTCTGTTTCTCACCATAGCATAACCAAGATCCACACAGCAGCGCGGCAAGCTCACGGACTCCTGACTGAGATAAAACATACTGTACAAAGAGATGACGGGTAAGAATACATGCTGGCTACAGTGTGAGAGAAAATATCTTGAGAAGGAATTAAATTTAGTTACAATCCTTATTCCAACATTTATTTGACTTCTTGTGTCTGTGAGAAACTGTCTGTGCTGATTAATGCATATAATGTTAATTAAAAGAAACGAGAGATGAGAGTTTGGTTTAACCAATGAGCTTTCAGAAGCCTGCATCCTCTCATGTTCCTCGAAGCTTTGGAACATTTGCTCTCCTCTAGCGATCAAATATGTGGCACCACTGAATTTCCAGGGTTATCTGGTAGATGTATGCATTTATTATTCCTTATGTGTCCAAGTTTGATTGTCTGGAGTTTGATTTACAGAGGTGGTTATATCAACATTTCATTCCATCAAGATTTTCATTGGGGAATGTGTGATCCTCTCTGTTATTTTCAATTACTCTGTGCTCTTTTACCTGTCTGCTTATGAGACAGCTCAGCAAAACTCCCCTTTATGTGCCATGATAAGCACCTGTCATAGCAGTTAAAGGTGTTTCAACTGCGCTGGTACGCCCAAATGGCTCCCTCGAGTGCTCTCACACTGATAGATATCAGTAGCGCTTTAAACTGTCACCCTGGAATCTCTGTGACGGGTATAACTGTTCTTGGGAGGCTCCAGAGGATTTGATCTCTCGTTTCAACTTTTGTATGATGTGCATGGAAGATTCATCACCAAGTCAAGTAGTTTGTGATTTGAGAAGCTTTTATTTGCTGTAGGGATTTCAGTTGACATAACTTTGATTCTTTTGCATTCATTGTGGAAACTGAGACCTTTCTGCCACCACTGTATTTTTATGGCTGAATAGTAAGCTCTATTACAGATGAAGGTCTGTGTAAAAAACGCCTGATGAATTAATCGAAATCATGAATGCCCAGGTGACACAAGTATGTCATTGTCATTTAGAAAGTGATGGGTGATTGATTGGTGAATTGTCACAGTTTCCCTCACTACTCACAGGTGATGACAACCACATATCACAGTAGTGTGTAATAGTGTTTCTAATAGACACACAGCACGGCTGTAAAATGAGCACTATATGTTAGTACCTTCACACATCCATCAGGACATTAATCCAGGGTTTGGGAGATCATACATGTAGGCTTTTAACTGGGATAATTATGTTTGATGATTCCAAGGATAAGTTTGTGTTTACCACCAGTGGGTGCATGTCAACATGTTTACTCAATCCAATACTCGATTATCCAACCTCTAGAAGTGGTCATTTGTCAAAGTTCAGTAATTATATGCATGGTTTTTAACCTGAGAGATTTACCTGAATCAAACATAGTGAATAAAATGAAATAACTCCTCCTCTGAACTGTCCAATAAATATGACCAACAAAGCATGTCAACATACAGTGACATTAAATAAACAAATCTGTGCATTCTTAGTCATCCTTAGGCTACAACAAGCATGTTCAGAGATGCTCAGAATAACAGTTTCTGACAATGTGTCATCATGAAGTTGTCTGTATGTGTGGGTGCTTACTGTACTGTACGTAAAAAAGAGGGCTATGATGACTGATTGATTGCTGGCTTGGCTCAGGGATGAGGTAGTACCGCTGCTCAGTTGTCAGTCCAGCAGATTGTTCCTGCAGTGGGAGAACAGCTGTATATTTCCATACGCAGAGGTTGCTGCTCTCTGATGAGATTAGCTGGGTGTGCTTGAGAGGTGCATTCTTAATAACTGCCTAAAGCAGAGCCATGGGAGCTGGCTCCTCAGAGACAGGCAGCACAGACGCACAGGAGCCAAATGTCAAGCAGCTAGACAGAAACAAGACAACAAACACACTGCAGGGCTTTGGAAACCTCAGCAATGAGACTTGTGTGGGCTAACAAATAAACATGATGTGATTGCTTGGATTCCATATGACTCCTGGAGAGAATGTATTTTCTCATTCACTCTAAACAATCTTTGTTTTGTCTGTTCTATTAGTCTATTTTGCTGCCACTGATACTGCTGGAATGATACATTACAGTCATACAGTGAATGAATACAGTACTGATATTGGTGGATACATTCATACAGTGAATGAATACAGTATTGATATTGGTACATTCAGTCAATAAATACAGTACATCACTGGCAACAAAATGGTGTAGAATGTGTTCCTTGATGAATGACAAATGATGTATATTCTCTGTCCTTCTTTGCCATTCAAAATAATACATGTAGACTGCCTGGTGTCAAACTAACCCTCAACTATATTATTTAAACCTCTGAACTATTAACCCAGAAAGTCAGCACTCAGAACAGCCCATATTCCCCAGACACTCTTTAGCTCCAACTTTCCCCAGTAATGATTTACCCATTAATCTTAGCTTTCCCCCTTGGATGTCCTTCTATCTTCATCTACTTTCCAGGAAAGAACTTAATTGTAACCTTAAATAAATCTCTCTCTACCCAGGCTGCTGTTCTTCCCTGAGTTGTGTCTGTCCATCAAGAGCAAAGCCTGCAATCTTGTGAGTAATTAAGTTAAGTGTTCATTTACATTTTCTAATCGTTCAGGTGATGCCCTGCTTAACCTGATATCTGTGGGTCAGGCTCCCATGGTCATAAAAGTCATAACTCAATTATATGCATGATTAGCTTCATTCGCTGCCATTCCCCATTGCTGCCATGCTGGATAAGCAGGCAGGCAGCACGGTGTGCTTTTTGATGAGACAACCTCCAAAGCAGAGTTTCCTCCTTACTGGGAGAGTTTATGTTTGTAGGCCACAAACAGGTACTTCCTAAATAATCATCATATGCAGTTGCATTCCCTATTTGGACACTGTGATGCCCTGGAAGTGTACCTTGTGGATAGAAGAAAAAAAAGATAAACAATTTCATTATCTAGATTTTAGTGTCAGGGTGTACATTTCGTCTCCCATAAAGTACATTGTATTCATTTTCACTTTACCAAAAGGAATTCTCTCTCTTTTGTCTGTATAAGATGTCCTCCTTTTCTACACAGCAGAGACAGGTTCCTTTTGTGCATTGTTTATGTTGAGACTATGCTTCTCCGTGCCGAGAGTGGCTCTGCAGTGGGTCCTCTGGTCCATCTGTTGTCTGTTTAAGGACAAGTGTTTATGTCCTGCCTGTTTGTCTCAGGGGAGGGTGAGGGGTCTGCCTCCTCGTGGCAAAAACATCAGATAGCTCCTCGGTGGACATAATAGAGGTCATCAAGAAACCAGTTGGTACGAAATGTTTTCACCTTCCTATCACTCATACTTTACTCAAATTCTTGATTCAAATATGCATGTATTAAAATATGTTTTTATTCACACAAAAAAATAGTATATACTTTCAGATTGAAATTATGAAAAAGTATTTTTGTAACAGTGAATGCCATGCAATATATAAATTTTTATTAGGGAAATGACAGACAGTACGTATAGTCTAGGCAATCTGTGAGTAAATATCACCCAACCCAAAACTAATAGCAACAAAAATTATTTTTGTTGTACTCAGTTTATGAAACCTTCCCATATCACATTCCAAAAGTCCATGAAAATCCAAGTGGTGGAATATTGTCAAAATTTTAATTATTTGTGCACAGGTCAACTATACCTTTGGCAGTTTTACTCAAGTTTCATAGTACAGGAGATGTGTGAAAATTAGGTCCAATTCTTTCATAAAGGCATGAAATTTGGTGTACAGTGTGGAGCCTTGAACATTTTCAAATATAAAACCATTATCAAAAAACCCTAATGGTGCCGTGGCAACCATTAAATGTTCCACTATAGCTGAATTAGTAATAGCGCACAAATGACACATACAGTACAGTCGCGCTTGCCACCCTCCGGATGCCCTGCCATGCACCCCACTGTGTGATCTTCTGCAGAGAAGGATATCCGTAGCCTGCAGGTGTGTGGATATATGGGAACAGATGCACTATGCTTTTATTAGCCATGACCATGGCTTCATGGGGAATTTTCATATGTGAATTGATATGTGAATTTCATATGTGATTGATATAGCACTTCTGATAAACAATTTTTTGGCCTTGCCACCTCTTTCAATACCGTTGAAAATTACATTCAATACTGATGAAAAATAACTCTAGCTCTTGAGGAAAGAGTATGGAAAGCATAGCACATCTCACCCATCAACTCCTCTCCACCATCATCTTCGAAAGGAGAGATTTTTTAAAGGCATTCTATTACTCTAGATGAAGCTAAATGGGATCACAGACCACATGACTTTGGACAGACTTCATCTGAACAGCCAAGTACTTCAACAATGCTGCAGCATGAAGATGACCCTCAGCTGCAGGTTCTGGTTGGCTTGCACTGACTAATAGCTAAAAAGACTAAATCTGATTTCCAGCGTGGAGGCAGAATGTTACTTCTTACTGATGGCCTTTCCTCCTAGTAGAGATATGTCATTCTGATATGAGACATACTACATTCAGCATTATTGAGCCAAGTGGGCTTCATCCTGGTGTGCTGTGGACTGGTTAGCTCGACTTACCTGTGCATGTAAACATACTGACTGACAAAAATGACTGACAGAATGAGTAATTATAACAGACGAGTAGCCCTGTGGACACACAATATTGTTGGAAAATTGAGATGTGTGAAACACTATTTGACTCAAATGGTAATCAGAAATAATTTGTTATAAAAAAAAAGACTAAAATGTGTTGACTAAAACTGACTAAGACTAAGATACCTTTAGTTTTCTTTTGACTAAAACTAGACTAAAATGACGAGACTTTTAGTCAACTAAAACTTGACTAACAAAAATGATGTTTGAATGACTAAATATGATAAAGACTAAAAGGACATTTCGTCACAAGACTAAGACTAAGACTAAATTAAAAATAGGTGACAAAATTAACACTAAGCTACAGTTATAGCTCGGCTGGGATTTGACCATAGACAGTAAAGATTGACTGGACCACTGTCATATTAAGTAGACCAGTGTTTCTCAAAGTGTGGTCAGGAAATCACTAGTGTCCATAAGCTATCCCAAGTGGTCCTTGAGCAGGCGTGGTAAAATATAATATAGATGAGTTGTTTGCAATATTGAACCAACTTGTATGTAACAACAGTTCTGCAACACTGTCTATGTAAGATATGCCAGTTTAAATCATACAGTATGAATCCACACAATAAGCAAAGTGCAAAGACAATAAGCAAGGTGGTTCAGTGAGTAAGCCTATTGTGTAGACTAATTATAGGCTACTGTTGAAGTAGGTCTAATCTTTTTTTTTTTTTAGCTAGGGTTAGTTAAGTGGTCCTGAAACTGAAAAAGTTTGAGAAACACTGTCGTGAATAAAAGTATTAATGTTTTACTCCATACCTCACTAGATGGCGATATCGTAAACACAACACATTCCCCAAACAGACTCTCCATCTTAGCCATAGCTAACTTGCTAGCGAACTTTCCATATTAGCTTACTTGCATCATCAGTCTAACTAGTTAAATAGTTGACATTACATGATGAACATTTTCGTATGGACATTCTGGGGATGTTAATTTGTATGAGAGAAAGCTTCAACTTCTGGGTATATAGCATTGTGGCATAAAGCTTAGGTAGTTAGCTTGCTAACTCTGGCAAAAATCTCCAGTGTTCTTGTTCCATGTAGTTTCGTGTTGCAGCCACAGGGTTGCAGCAACAGCACATAGACTAGCCTACAGGAAAGCTGTTATGTTATGAACTCATTCGAATATTTTGAAAGCGTAACAGCTAAATATTCTGTCTTCTCATTTTGTAGATGAAAATGAAGAGAGATGTTATCTTAGTTTTTATTTCATGCAAAACATTTTAGTCTCGTCTTTTTTCGGCAACAATAATGCATCTTAAGATAGTCTTAGTCAGTGTTTCAGGACATTACTGCCGCCTCGCCATCGCCTCTAGCCTTAGTCATGAAAAAAAAAGGTTGTTGACGAACATATTTCCTCTCGCCTCGTCTGACAAGAAATTAACACTAACTCATTCTGATTTTTTGTCAGTCAGTATGTTTACATGCACAGGTAAGTCGAGCTACAGTTATAGCTCGGCTGGGATTTGACCATAGACAGTAAAAGATTTGACTGGACCACTGTCATATTAGTAGACCAGTGTTTCTCAAAGTGTGGTCAGGGAATCACTAGTGTCCATAAGCTATCCCAAGTGGTCCGCGAGCAGGCGTGGTAAAATATAATATAGATGAGTTGTTTGCAATATTGAACCAACTTGTATGTAAAACAGTTCTGCAACACTGTCTAGATATATGCCAGTTTAAATCATACAGTATGAATCCACACAATAAGCAAAGTGCAAAGACAATAAGCAAGGTGGTTCAGTGAGTAAGCCTATTGTGTAGACTAATTATAGGCTACTGTTGAAGTAGGTCTAATCTTTTTTTTTTTTTTTTTAGCTAGGGTTAGTTAAGTGGTCCTGAAACTGAAAAGGTTTGAGAAACACTGTCATAGGCCAAAGTATTAATGTTTTACTCCGCCTCACTAGATGGCGATATATACCAAAACACAACACATTCCCCAAACAGACTCTCCATCTTAGCCATAGCTAACTTGCTAGCTTAACTTTCCATATTAGCTTACTTGCATCATCAGTCTAACTAAATAGTTAAAATAGTTGACATTACATGATGAACATTTTCGTATGGACATTCTGGGGATGTTAATTTGTATGAGAGAAGCTTCAACTTCTGGGTATATAGCATTGTGGCATAAAGCTTAGGTAGTTATCTTGCTAACTCTGGCAAAAATCTCCAGTGTTCTTGTTCCATGTAGTTTAGGTATTTTGCAGCCACAGGGTTGCAGCAACAGCACATAGACTAGCCTACAGGAAAGCTGTTGCGTATGAACTCATTCGGAATATTTTGAAAACGTAACAGCTAAATATTCTGTCTTCTCATTTTGTAGATGAAAATGAAGAGAGATGTTATCTTAGTTTTTATTTCATGCAAAACATTTTAGTCTCGTCTTTTTTCGTCAACAATAATGCATCTTAAGATAGTCTTAGTCAGTGTTTCAGGACATTACTGCCGTCTCGTCATCGTCTCGTCTTAGTCATGAAAAAAAAGGTTGTTGACGAACATATTTCCTCTCGTCTCGTCTGACGAAATTAACACTAACTCATTCTGATTTTTTGTCAGTCAGTATGTTTACATGCACAGGTAAGTCGAGCTACAGTTATAGCTCGGCTGGGATTTGACCATAGACAGTAAAAGATTTGACTGGACCACTGTCATATTCAGAGACCAGTGTTTCTCAAAGTGTGGTCCGGGATCACTGGTGGTCCATAAGGTATCCCAAGTAGTCCATGAGCAGGCGTGGTAAAATATAATATAGATGAGTTGTTTGCAATATTGAACCAACTTGTATGTAAAACAGTTCTGCAACTAAGATATGCCAGTTTAAATCATACAGTATGAATCCACACAATAAGCAAAGTACAAAGACAATAAGCAAGGTGGTTCAGTAGGCCTATTGTGTAGACTAATTATAGGCTACTGTTGAAGTAGGTCTAATCTTTTTTTTTTTTTTTTTTTTGGAGATAGGGTTAGTTAAGTGGTCCTGAAACTGAAAAGGTTTGAGAAACACTGTCATAGGCCAAAGTATTAATGTTTTACTCCGCCCGCTAGATGGCGATATGCATAAAACACAACACATTCCCCAAACAGACTCTCGTCTTAGCCATAGCTAACTTGCTAGCGAACTTTCCATATTAGCTTACTTGCTAGCAAACTTTGCATCATCAGTCTAAGTTAAATAGTTGTTAAATAGTTGACATTACATGATGAACATTTTATGGACATTCTAGGGGATGTTAATTTGTATGAGAGAAGCTTCAACTTCTGGGTATGTAGCATTGTGGCATAAAAGCTTAGGTAGTTATCTTGCTAACTCTGGCAGAAATCTCCAGTGTTCTTGTTCCATGTAGTTTCGTGTTGCAGCCACAGGGTTGCAGCAACAGCACGTAGACTAGCCTACAGGAAAGCTAGCATTATGAACTCATTCGAATATTTTGAAAACGTAACAGCTAGATATTCTGTCTTCTCATTTTGTAGACGAAAATGAAGAGAGATTTTATCTTAGTTTTTATTTCATGCAAAACATTTTAGTCTAGTCTTTTTTCGTCAACAATAAGGCACACTTAAGACTTAGTCTTAGTCAGTGTTTCAGGACATTACTGCCGCCTCTACCATCGCCTCTAGCCTTAGTCATGAAAAAAAAGGTTGTTGACGAACATATTTCCTCTCGTCTCGTCTGACGAAATTAACACTAGTATCATAATTGTTTCCATAGCTGATAGAAATGTTGTCCATTTGAGCTCATGTCAACTTTCTGTGTCTAGAGTAATGTCTCATTGCACTGTGTGGTTCTTCCTGAAGGAATTGGAAGCCCTCAGAATAAGGAGCATTGACTTGTTATGCTTGGATCGGCAACAATGAGAAAATTAAAAATTTCCTCCACAATATGGAGCACCTCCTCCTGGAGTGAGCCTAAGGAACGCCAGCTGCTATCTGCTGAACACTGGCACCTCCTCTACCTCCCCTACCAGACTCCAACTCCTCTCTCATTGGACCCTTCCCACCTGTGTTTTGTCCCTCTGGCTGCCCCTAGCGATGCCATCCCCTCAACCTTGAGTTCACGTGCAGTACAACACATGGCCCCTATGAGCCACCGTACCCTCTCGTACCTCCAGCCAGCTCCTCCCAGCACTCTCATGTCCCCTTAGCCTGCTACCCTACACTCTCACCTCCTGTGAATGTCACCAGAATCCCCTGCCTCGGTGGCCCCCCCACCTTCACAAACTCCTCACCCATAATGCACCCCTGCCACGCACTCTGCTGCCTCCATCTATTGCACTCCAGGATGTAGATCAACATATGCTCTCTCACCGCTTTCCTTCCCTTTTCTTGATGGCACAGCACAGATCTGTGGGAGAATAACTGCAGCCCCTCAGGCACTGAGAAAGACAACACCCCGTTTATAGAATACTACACATTTCCAGTACTTAGATCGCATGAGAATTTATAAAATTATAAAAAGTCTGATTAAAATACTTTTGAAAACTATTTTGCATCCCTAGAACACAGATGCATATACTTAAATGGGTTAAATGTTTTATACAAATTTTGCACACCGGCTACCCTGATGAAAGTAATCATGACTATAACTGAGGACAAGCTTTGATAAACAGTAGCATGTAAAAACAAGGGTAGGGCCTAGTCAGGCGACTCCAGACCCCCGCCCCTATGGTCAGTAAAGAAACTGACAGGTTTTAGTTACAGTTAGTAAAAACTAGGACTAATATTATTGATAGTTTATGAAGTTGTCTTACATCAAACATGGAGTCATCACTGTGTGGTTGACTGGGCTGTTGACAATAAGCACCATCACTACATTAGATTCTCAAATGGCACTAAATCCATGCCATTCACCTTAAACTGTACTGACCTCTGCAAAGACATACTATTCAGATCATCAGGACTGTTGGAAAATACGTTATCAATTGTACACTCAGAGTGGTGTATTTGGACAAGCACAGCAAGTCAACAAGGTCATTTCTATGTATGACAAAGTGTAAAACGAAATGCAAGTAGACAGTGAGAAATTGCAGAGCTTCATTTCCAGGGCATGCCTTATTACAGTCTTCCCACAACTGAGAATATTATCATCTTAAAGGGTCAGTGATTGTGTCAGCTTTCTATTTCATTGGGCTGCCTTAGCTCTGCGTGATATTATTTGTATGGGAGAGAGGGCTATGGGGTGCTGATGCTGTGCCGCTTCTAATGATCCTTTCAATTAAAGAAGATCCCTGAGGCAGGAAAGCAGCTGCCTGTTTAACTACCACCTCCCTCCCTCTCGATCTGATCTCAAGCAAAAAATAATGGTACCATGCAGAACCATTTAAGTCTGTTTTCTGAGAGACAGAGTCCCATCTATTATTAAGCAAATTGAGCCATCACTGTCTCTAGTGATTTGGGTCACAAATGAAATCAATTTCACAAGCCTGGAGGACCCTTGTGTGATGTTTGACTGGGCTTAAGAAAGCCACCTCTGGAGATCCCAATATCTGTGTGCTTAATAAGTATTTATAAATAATCATGTTTATGAAAATGCAACCCATCTCTCTTTGCATTTACTCACTGACATATTCAAGCATGTCCTTGAATGCAAATCTAAACAAATGTGATGTTGTCCACCATACCTCATACTTTACCATGCTTGGGGAGAGAAATAAAAGAAGCTCATCTTTTACTTCTACATCACAAAATGAAGAACCACCTTGGTGACCTTTTGGAAATGACAAAGCCCTATTTCAAATACCAATAATACAATGTCAGAGGGGTTTTATTTCTGGAACAAAAGGCGAGGTGCGTGCACAACAAATAACTTTTAATGAATACACAATGCATGACGGCAATCAATCCTTATTACATAAACCATAGTCATGAAAAACTGATTTTTTACAAATGTTTCCATCCTCAGAACAACATTTGTTATGTATATTTCCATGGCCTTATGACATCATCAGCAACAACATAAGCCTATTCTATGGCAGGAACTGTTGTGTCTCTTTGAGAAAACATATTGATTGTATTCACCTGAAATCGCCTGATCACCTAATCGCTGAAAATCGTATACTCCTGGAGTCTAGTGAAGCTATGAGCATGTGATAAGTCACCTCCTGTTTGGGTTTTTGAACATGCTATATAATGAAAGCAGTTTCTGCCAAACACAAGCTCAGTTTCCGCTGCAGTGATAGTTACACTATTCAGTATATGTCATCTTCCAATGATTGTCTGCTGTTATCATGTAATTCCCTCAATTTAAAGGAGCACAGACGTTTATTGTGTGTATGTGTTACTTTGAGATGGGTCAGTTTCTGTATCTGATTGATACTTTTGGACAGCTCCTAGAATGATTTGTATATTTAGCAGTAGCCTTTTTCCTTGTGTGTTTCAATCAGCTGGCTAACTTAGAATGGAATTCTTGCAGTTGATAGATATTTACCATTTATAATCTATTTTCTAAAAAAGAATCCTCCCTGCTTGTCCAATACTTCATTGTATCTCAGCTACAGAGAAACTGTTATGTACTGTAGTCAGCTGTTCTACTATAGACTAGTACAAGTGGAAGAAGTATTGTAAATAATTGTGGTAGACCACTGATATTTTTTTTATATATTTCCAATATTGATAATCACATGGGAAACAGAAGCTGACCATCTAAAACAACATAGCTACATTTCTTTCAATTGTTTCAGGTGTCTGCAAAATCAATGAAGAAGATGAAACAATGGCAATCATAGACCTGCCTCTCAAAACTACAAAGGCATCTTATGGACATCCACTAACTTAGGTTGAGGTAACTGACAACTAAAACTTGTTCATACAAACTCCTAAAAATAATGTAAATTTAGTCATTTTATTGACTGCACAACTCCCAGCAAAGCATCTTATCGTCCACCAATTCTTTGCTTTTCTCTGATTTTGACATGTGAGATCGCTGATAAGTGACTACAGCTCATTTACAAAAATTAGCTCATTGCCATGTTAAGACATTTTATTCCTCACTTGTTATTCAACTTTTTATATATTTGAAATTGGCCAGCCTTCTAATGTTAATGAACTTCATAACAGGTGTGATATTAAAGCTCTCCTGTTGTGGACCATTACTATTCAAGCTGCTGTCTTGAAACCCCTTTCGATTACACAAACAATTGTGTTCTTAAAATTGTAACAAGTCCACATTGGATGTACAAATGTAGTTTATTATTTAAAGGTTTCTACTTTTATTGTTCTTAAACTTTGTTTTCCTTACAAGAAATGTCACTCATTGTCCACTTTTGTCCAAATTAAGGAATTCCAGTTTTCAACATACTGGGTACCGATTTAGTGCTTGGGGGTATCCATTACCCAATTCAGTGAAAACTGATGGCAAGGGTCCTGTTCCTGATTGGAACAACATAGCTACATAGTGCAATTCCAGGTGCTCTGAGCATACATCGATATTGACAGAGTCAAAGTTTGAATCCATTATTTTAAGGTAAAAGAGCTACATTGTGTAGTGTTCACTGTCCATTTGTGTGTTGTCTCGTTGTTTCAATCCAGGCATTATCATTTTACCAGTTTGTTGTTGTATAAAATAAAATAGACCGAAATTAGACAGAAATGAGCTCCAATCAAGTCGTGTTTGGCCATAATAATTGATATTCGTCTCTTCCTTCAAGTCCTGCCAACAGTGCACTCAACCTAGAAACTATAAACCTACAAACAGTGCACATATGAACATGTGTCTGATCTAGAAATAGTGATGTTTTATTATATTAACATTTGAAAGTAAATGAAAATATATATTCATACATAATTTAAGTTAAATATGAGACATCCCATTGCTCCCTTGCAGTTGATGCAGTTCTGAGGTATCTGAGGTTCTGTCTTCAAAAGTTGGATGTAAGATAAACAGTTGGTTAAGAAGACACTTTGTTCAACATAAGTGCAAATCAGCTGGCACATTGCCTGGTTTTGTTTTAAAATACTTTTGTGTTTCCCGGTCTAGAATGTTGAACACTGACTGCAAGCATTAATGGCCACTGTCCCTGAATAGAATAATTTCATCTGTATCTAGCCATATTTTTTCTATAAAGTACACTCTGCTATAATTTGTTGTATTAAGTATTTATTTTGAAGTTATATATCCAATCCAGATATATATCCAATTCACAGAAATGTGAAGTGTGTCACATCAAAGTTTTGGAAAAATAATAAATTATACAAATGAACACTAAAACCAACAGGATCAATATGAAATCATGTACAGGATATGTACAGAACTCAAAGAAACAATAGGGCAGTCACTCGGTTTCAAGCATTGGCAAGCATAGCCTAAGTTATGCATGTTAACTCAGTCTGTACTTAATTAAAAACGTTCACATAAACGATTAGCTTACCCAACAAATAATTTACTTTCCTTATGTGGTGTGCTGATTAAGAGGGATTTATCGCTCAAAATGAGTAGTTGAGCTAAGAGGGAACCGCTTCTTCTGTTCAGCTGACCCAAAGAGAAGGAACAAACATGCGAGCGAAGTCCATTGTTATTGGTTTGTGAACCATCGTTTACCCTGCCTTCGCAAGATCCAGACCTGCAGTCACTCAGTGGGCTATCTTGCTGACCACAATTGAAGGCATAAAGTGGATTGTTGGCAATATCAGTTTCCAGCAAATTCATTGATTTACGTTATATACCGTACATTATTATGCATGGACATGTGGTCTCAAAGATTTCTGTCCCGCACAAAAGCGTCGGCTCGTTGTGAAATTAACTGGTTAAATCCGTTCAAGTGGGTTGCAGGACCGGTGCCTGATCCGTTTAGATGCCCTAGTGAGCCATAGTTCGTAAAACACGTATACACTGATGATGTGCAGTACAGGTGACGTGGGAACATCGCATTATTCAGCAAATGACACTGTGTTGGTGGCCGAGAAAACGACTGCACGCTTGTGGATATCAATGCGCAACCACCCTCTCCAGAGACCTGGAGCGAGCTATTCCCTGAACCCGGAGAGGTTGCAATCTCGGCGAGCGACCACAGTTTAGGTTTGGGGTTTGGGGGCGGTGACAATACCAGGACAGGTGTTTGGGTAACCCTCCCATTAACGGACGACTGCGCGTATGGTGACACATCCGTTCGCGACGGTTTCTCATGCGCAAAAGTGTCCAGCTCTGGAGAAGTGCTGGGAGCCTCTTGTAAATTACGTTCCTTGTTTTTTTGTTCTGGATGACTGGAAATCGGTTCAGTTGTCCTCGTGTCCTCGTCATAGATATCGCCTATTTTTCTTGGTTTGTGTTTTTGGTATTCTGCAAAAAAAAGTGCCCTGTATTATGAGTCCGACAATTTGAAAGCTACAACATTCAGTGATAAACTACAGTGAAAAAATAATAAACTATTTGCAAGTTTATTGATGCTGGTCATTCAAACAACAGTATCTTGCTTATGATTTAATTAGCATGATCATAGTATAAGGCCAAAGCAGGTGAAAATAGCATGCGTAAAAAGGGACCTTTACGCCCGAGTGTCTCTGAAAAGCTCTGCCAGAGTTGCCTACCTGAGTTGAGAGTTGAGCCGCACATCTCAGTGGCCTTTACAAGTTCCGTGTCGTCATCGTGTTTTTCCAAATCAATGTGGTCATCCTCATCTTCGTCCTCACTCTGGGCGCGCGGTGTCCATGTCACCTTATTCTCTTTTTTAAGCCTCCGCCTGGCGTTGGCAAACCAGGTAGACACCTGGGTGAGAGTCATTTTGGTGATGATGGCCAGCATGATTTTCTCACCCTTAGTTGGGTATGGATTTTTTCGGTGTTCGTTAAGCCAGGCTTTGAGTGTGGCAGTGGCATCCCTGGTGGCATTTTTCCGGTAAGTGGGGTCTCCAAAGGGATACGCACCGAGCGCCCCGACATATGGGTGATACCCTAAAGACCCAGTCATGCTTGACGTGTGGTCAAGTGGAGTTCCCTGAAGAATACATTAACATAATCAAAATACCACTCTGTTATGTGAAAGCCTTCTCGCTATTCACCAATTCTGTGACTAATACACCAAGGCATAGCCTATATCTTATATTTGTATTCGTATTAACCCGAATAGCTCAAAAAGACGAGACCATTTAAAGGTAAAGATCCTTTAAACACGTATAGCCAACTTATTTAAATAACAAATTATGAATTATAACTGTCACACGCACACGCGCGGTGTTAGTGAAATATATTGGAAGCAAATAAAACAAAATGGTGGTATTCGCATTAGCAAAACAATTTTTTCAAATTAAAATAATAATCACATAGGCCTACCCTACACATGATGAAAACGATAACCCAATATCTAGATAGCCTATACTTGGCCTAATCAATATGGCAAACTATCTTCGAGTTCGCAATTTTTCCACAAATCTAGCTGTTGAATTATGTCCAACTTCAACGAAATGATGCCATGTATAGTGTAGCACTTACCATAAATGAAGAGAATAACGCGCTTCCTGCCTCCGTCCTGAACTGGACATTGTTCAAACTGGCCGACTGAGTCGAGATGCCAGGTCCAACATACGGAGCGAAGGCTGAGTCAGAGGATCTCCCAATTTCCTCAGGTCTAGGTCCGGCGATCACTCCTGAATTGTAGTTCGGGACACATGGGTAGGGTGCCAACGGCTGGTACAGGTAACCCTGAGGATGCGCCATCGTGTGTGCTCCATAAACGACTTATTTATTGGAGCTTACAGCCGAAGTCTGCCAAGTTTGTTTATCCACCCACATGCCACATGAAAATGTTATTGTCCATGGCTATGTTGGTGTAGTTGTTGACAGCTTATTTTTTCCTCCTCATCCACAATTATTAATAACTCCACACGGTATTTCCGCTCTTAAATGCTAAAGCCCAACTCAGAAAACAGCTTGACATTGTAAACTCCAAAGAGAATTTTGACACCTTCTACGTGCCGTACGCGCTCCTCCTCCAGATCAGGGTGGCAAAGCAGAAGGAATTTTAATAGCGCGTCTCAAAAACATTCGACTGATTAGCAGGATTTTTGAGCTCCTGCGATTTTTCCTTTTCCTTTTTTTTGTTGTTGTTGTTGTTGTCAGTTTATAGCCCAATATCAACTCCCTGTGGTCTTTTCCTGTAATTTCCACTCTCATTTAATAATAAATTGTTACTGTTTAATCTGCAAAACCCCATTCAGGAAAGAAAAACGTTGACCGTGGAGGCGTTTACCTTTCTTTATGATGGAATGAAACCGACTGAATTCATAACTGAAGCAGACATGGGGCATGGCATCTAGTCAACTGCCTTACTCAGAAAGCCCCAACAGCTATTTCAGTGCATGCATGGCTTTTCGGTTCATGTTCATCCGAATGAATGTCAGTTGATCTATGCTACAGCAGAGGAGTCAAGAGTTAATCTGCAATGAGTAAAACCGGTCAGGAGGCTCCGCAGTAGAGACGAATGCAACTGTTAAAATGGCCTCACGAGATAGTAACGTGTAACAGGTAACGTGTGTAAAAGGTTATTCGAAAACAAAACGTCCGACACTAGACTGGATTTGTGACACAAGTTTTAAAAACACTGGTCATCGTAGAAAAAGGTAAGATCACATTTGTTGCGCAGCGCAGACTCCTATAGCCTGTATTGCTAGAGTAAAACTTGTATCTCCAATTAGGCTATTGATAATAATTGTGTGTAACTTATTTTAATTTCTTATTGCTGTGTACCGGGTGAAGCTCATATGAGTGGTGGTGTGAAACATGTTGTATGACTGGCTTTCTCCTAATTGCGAGTGGTTTTGCGGCGCTATTTGTCAGTCTGTTATCTGTAGCCATAATCTTACTTGGATCACTGACTATTATTAGCCGGCATTACCAGAGCTGTTTGCACGCATGAGTGCGCGCCTAAACACAAGTTAGAGAGAGTGTAGACCACAGACAAAACAGTATTAAGCAGTCATAACCACAGCGGGGAAACAACGTTTTATCATGGTCATATGTGACATATGTATATGCTTTGACATTTTGATGCATCCAATATAAACTGTAGGAAGTGCTCCCCATTAGAGGAACAGGGTGACCTCTACTATAAATATACACCGATAATCACAATAGAATGAAGCTTTATTTTAAAACTCTGCTTTCTTATATGTAGCCTACTAACACTGCTTTCCCTTCTTTGAGCCCTATACAATTGCCATTGTTAATACTCCTGAGGAGTTTGTTGGGACAAATGACCTGTAATGGGTCAAGTAACTGAGAAGTAGGTCTACACCTATAACAGAGTCAGTAACCCACAGTCAGTTGTATATTGGTTGAAACACAGTGGATAAAGTGGAAGGACACTTAGCTGAAGTCCTCTCCCTCCTTATAATATTAACCAATCCATAAAGCTTCTCTCCTTGCTGTCTTGTGAAATCATACAACATATTACAATGAAGTACAATGGGTTTTTAATAACCTTCTGAACATATTATTTTGTTAATCACACTAACAGATAAGATTACATCAATGAGCTGTCCATTTGTGTAGATATGTCTACATAAAGGAAGAGGAGAGATATATAAAGAATAGAGAATTCCTTATAATGCAAGAATGAATGAATTAGACTGAGCAGGGTGTTAAGTGTCAGAACATGACATGGACACCATGCAATTAAAGGAAACTCACATTTGGTGGATACACTAGTAGGTCACAGCATCGAGGATGTATAAATATGAATGTGCATGTTGCTATACTTTTTTGTATGTCTTTATTTGATGTATGGAGGCAATATCCATCTGATCATGTAAAGCAGGGGTGTCAGACTTATATGAGGCAGTGGGGCTGATTTGTTGGAATGAGACATTGTGGGGGCTGTCATTTTCATGGTCATTATCCTTTTTCTGCATTGGTATCAGATTATTGATTGATGATATACTCATTTACTACACCCACTTATGAGCAAACAAGACTGATAGGTTTGTTATGTGTTGCTGTCATATACTGCTCTGTATTTGGCTACACTAATAGAATGTAATTGTCGGTGCTGCAAAACCACCTTTCCTGCATCTGCAACCTGAATATGGTTTGTAGTGCTATTCAATTCGTTTATCATATCATAGAGATATTGTTTATCTATTGCTGGTTGACCGAATCTGGCCCCCGGTCTGTATCTTTGACACCCCTGATGTAAAGTATTCATACATGGCCAGTATGTGACAGTATGTCAGTGTACAGTATGGCATTTTCAAAACAGTGAGTACTTTGGACTTATTCAAAAGGCTGCAGTAAAGAAGAAATATGGCAACAATATGAGAAGACAGTCCCTCTGTTTTGTCTGTTGAAGAGGTCTACGCTTTATATGCAGCATATTTGAGAACTAATATTATTGATTAGATGCTCCAAACTTAATGTTACATTTTTGTTTATACTTACTTAATTATACCCTAAAGGTTAGTCAAAATGGAAAGACAGGAAGCGAAGGTATTCAGTTAAAGCAACAACAAAGAGTTTTTTGTACCTTAAAATAATGTTTCCAAAATCATTTCAGTGGTTCATCAACTCGTAACAGGGTGAACGGCACTTCTGCATTCGTTTTGCGTCCCTCTATCGGCTATAACCGCACTATGTAAGTTTGCCAGATCGGGTAGCAGATCTGTAGTTCGATGGAATGAGGCATAAGAAACTACAAATTTGACTTGCATCTGATGTCGCAATACATCGTACTTTCATAAAATCATGCAACACATTCTACCTTGTCTGTGGACATTGTTATTTGCAAAGCCGGTGCTGAATAAACAAATACTGCGTGCGACAGAGGAAAAGTTCTTTGTTGTTGCTTTAATACACTGGAAGTATGTGTAAAGTGAAAGTGAAAGTGTTAATCAAGAAAGTACAGAGTGTGGGAGAAGGGGCGATGGGTAATGATCTATGGTGTCTAACGGGAGGTAATCTGCTGGGATTTTAATCTCTCAGTGAACAGCAGTTGAGGTGTTCTGATCAGACCAAATGTGACATGATCTCCCATTAATAGCCACTTACTGAAAATATTTTGGTGATTCATACAGATATTAGCGAGTGATATGACTGTGCCACTGCCACTGCCAATTTGCACCTGGAATTGACATAAAATACATGCTCAACTGTTGACTTTACTAATTTCTAATTAAAGTCCAGCTCATGATCTTAGTGTCATAGAATATTTGGACCACAATTGCTTGGAAAATAATATTCAGGATTCATTCATTGTTCACAGGAAACAACACAGCATACAATGACAGAATTAATACCAGAGAACCTGCAGACCCAGGAGTCCCAACTGGCCTGCTGTGAAGAGTCAACCACGCAAACTCATGAATTTCTCGTAGACTCTAGCTCCCCATCTACAGCTCACATGCAGGACAGCCCAGAAGGTCTTCCCCTGGCTCAAGAATCCCCTGAGGTGAAACGGGTTGATGCATGTCATGATCCGGACAAAGAGGACGTAGTTCCAGCTCTGGTGGTCACAAAGACCAGTGAGGTTGGTAATGTTAGTTGTGTTCTTCATAGCTTCACGTTGAGCTGTTCTCATGATATCCCCACAATGATCAGACAATCAGGTCCTGCTATGTTCTGGAATTACCTTTACACAACTGGATACGTTCCCCTGTACAGGAAATACTTTGGGTGGTTTAAGGAAGGCATTTTCTAGTTTGTGCTGGTTAGCCTAATCAGTCATACGGTGTGAGTTTGACAGGCAGCGCATTGCACATATGCACTGTGGCCAGAGCAAAGTGGGCTGAGTCAGGCCAAAGTTAATTAATAAAATATATATAGATAGATCAGAATTTAACACTGGTTGCATGTGATTGGTTTATTCAGTTTCACTTCACCAGAGAGGTCTCACCCATTTCAGAGTCTCTGCCTTGAAGTAGCTTCCCGCTACCTATATCGCTGCCGAACTCGGGTCCATAGATTCACTCAGGCATTTTCCAGACTTTGTACATTTTGTGAGATGGCAGGGTAAACGCTGGCATCAGACATTTGTTTTTCTCTCATACAGCGTTTATACAGTGTACAGAGGTGGATATCCCAGCCTCAGAAAGTAGTCTTACAATGTTTTGCTTCTACCTGTGCAATAAAAGGTAGACTACGCGATGCTAAGCAATTTCTAACATGTAACGCTTTTTGTAACATGCAGTGAATGTCTCGTCACTGCTAGCTTTCTTTTCTCTGAGAACACTGCAAAAAACAAGTATTCTTACACAGCCCTGGCTCTGTGAACTGGAAACAAACTAACTGTTGGCAGCCTGTCCCCCACAATAAAAAACACTGTGTGCAGGGCCACTGCTGGCCATTTGGGTGCCCTAAGCAGAACTGCACTGTTGTACTGTAAAACACTGTTGTATAACATTTAGGTGGTGTTTAGCAGGGTTGTGCAAAATTCCAGAATTTAATTGAAACTGGCTCTTAAATTCCAATTCAATTCTTGAATTTCCCTTGCATTTCAGCTGAGGTAGCAAATAGATGACAACGAAAAAAAGATGCAAATGGTGATATTTTGGAAAACTTTGCGGTTGCACGTTTGCATGTAAACTGACAAAAACGGAGGTTTAGGCAGCCAGCGCCACATTAGGCCTATACGCCAGCGCCAAAAGGGCAATCTGTGTTTAGCCTACATTTTCATTTGGCTATGGTGATCATGGATGCATTCAGAGTAGCAGTTGCATTTATGTTGGTGCAAACTTTTTTGTCTGTTTGCAATTGCAAATACAGTTTAAAAGACAAAGAGGAAGTGATTTTTTGCTGTTCTTGCTATTTTCGGGATTCTGATTGGCTAACATTGGCTTGAGCTTGTCGTCACACTTCCACCTACAGGTTTGGCTTGCTCTTGATGGCATATATACACAGGTTAGTGTAAACAAAAACTTTTCTGAAAACTGACAGGTGTGCACGGTGATATTTTTGAAAACGACTTGACTTGACTTGACTTGACTGTTTGACTTATAAATGGTGCACTGTCACTTTAAGGGCATCAAATCTACAAGGTTCTCATAATGACCTTTTGACAGCTCCAGCAGCATGTAATGACATGATGCTGGCTAGACATTTTCTGTTAGCAATTGAAAGTGAATTATGAGGCTCGTAGCCACCTAGCCTATCTGAGCGGAATGCATCTCAATCGGCATGTGCTTCATGTAAATGCTTAGTTTAAATGTGCCATGTGTAATGTCTGCCAAAAAATCAATTCATACTCCACATTCCATAAAAGATGGGGGCAGTATACCTCCAGAAAGTGAGTTGGTCTACTCTAAAGTAACAACCGAGACACGTGTATTGCAATTTTGCTGGCGGTTATGTTGCCCGCATACCGCCTCCCATGGCCGAAACTGGTATTATGACACCTGTCGGGCTGTGGCTAGTAATTTAGCGTGCTAATTCAGGTTGATATCTCTGCAGCACTATACCTTGTCATTTTTTAATGACATCATCACCCTTATTTCTTCTCATTCTTTTGATGTGTGTAGCTAATTTTTTGGATATTTTTACCTCAATTCTCACACATGGCCCCTTTAAGGGAAACAAATTATTGCAAACTTCAAGACTTTATCAATTACATTACACAAAGGCAAAGACCATATTTTATATTCTTTCCATTTTCCAAGTCACACCTGTTATATTGCCCTCTTACAGTTCATAAATGGTCAGTATTGGGAACCAGATGACTCCGAAATCTCCTCTAGCCTAGTCTTTGTTGCCTTCATAATTTCCTTTGAAATGTTTCTTATATTAAAAAGGAGATATCAATTATCAACAATGACAAGCCAACTGGAACCTACCACTCTCTCTTTTTCTCCCTCTCTCTCTCCTGCGTGTTCAAGATGCGTTCCCAATTAAATGGAGTAGCATAATGTTCAAATCAGATTTGCTGCATAGTGGAGATTGAGAGGACCCAAAAAGTATCATCCATGCATGTAACATGCTGTTGCTGCATTTTGACATTGTAAACGTTCATAAGAGTGAAAAGCAGTTTGTAAGCTACTCATGTTATTGGCTAAATGTTGGTGCCCCCTCTGCCCCTTGGTGCCCTACGCACAGTGCGTGATGCACGTGGTGGTAGGGGTGGCACTGTGGTGGTATTTTGTTTGGTCATTGGTTCAAAAATAATGTACCGGTACACAACAGTTTCACCAGCACATTTAAAAGTTCATTCAGAGCAGTCGTTAATTTGCGATGTCAGCCTATATGAACCAATGAATTAACTTGATGACCCTAAATAAAGAAAAACAGAGATGATTCACGGATTAAACTAAGGTAGTCCATCATTAAATCTCTGTTATTTCCAGGTGTGCCCGTTCACATGCTACTAAACATCATTAACCACCTTAGTCCAGACTACTGAAATTTGGAAACTATCATGGTTCAAACTTACAAATTACTATGCAAGTACGACAGTTTTGGGAAACAGTCGTAATTTTGATGCATCGTACCATGTTAGTAAAAAGCTAACCTCCGTAGTTGTACAGGAAACGCACCCCTGGGTAGTAGGTGCATTTCATTGCTATAGTTGCTCCATGGATTTGTACTTGCTTTGGAGAGCCTTCACACCACATTCATTCTAGAATAGTCCACTGCAGATCTTTTAGCTTAACCCTCCTGTCTTGCAGCATTCAGTCTCATAGTCCTTAGGCTAATTGTCCAGGTCACTGGTCATGAGATCGGTTTTTAATGGCAGATTATCCACCTTCATCCTCACTTTGCAATTAATCACCTTCCTCCTCACTCTGCCTCTATGTTTGGTACTGGTTGCTATGCCTCTATGTTTGGCACTGGTTGCTATGCCTCTATGTTTGATACTGGTTGTTATGTGTGGTACTGGTTGCTCTACCTCTATGTGTGATACTGGTTGCTATGTGTGGTACTGGTTGCTCTGCCTCTATGTGTGGTACTGGTTGCTATGTGTGGTACTGGTTGCTCTGCCTCTATGTTTGATACTGGTTGCTATGTGTGGTACTGGTTGCACTGCCTCTATGTGTGGTACTGGTTGCTATGTGTGGTACTGGTTGCTCTGCCTCCATGTTTGATACTGGTTGCTATGTGTGGTACTGGTTGCTTGTAAATGCTGTCTGTTGGTGTGCCTATGGCGAGAATGCGGTAGGGATGCAATGTGTGAAAGTTTGAACCTTTAAATCACAAGCTATTTTCTCAGGCATCAGACAGGTAGTTGCAGCACCACTATGGACAACATTTAATAAAATTGGGCATAAATCCAAAAAATGTGGTAGCGATGCATACCGGTACATTTTTACATTGATGTCATTCACTAGGTGGTGCTACAAAATAAATGAGCCATGATAATGATGTGCTCAGCTCTTTATGTTGATGGATCTTAGCACTAAACATACAACTTAAGTTTAATTCCACCGGTGGTTATGTCCCTTGGAAATTGAAAGTGAACTGAGTATTGAGAATTGAGATTGAGGGTCAGACCCAATCAGAGGTAGAGTATGTTTGGATCTCTTCTACTTCTAACCCCCCCCCCCCTAATCCCAAATAATTTCTCATTGGCTCTGCCTAGATCTCCTAGGTGAGCTAATTTGACATCCAAATGGTGAGTAGTTGATCTATTAAACTGAGTCTAATTAGCACAACTCTTCAGCCTCAGATCAGCTAATTAGTGAGATAACCTCAATGTTGAAGGTATAGGTAAGCAATAAGCAATACAAATGATGTCACATTTGTTTAAGTTTATGTAAGTAAGTATATACTCTTTTGATCCCGTGAGGGAAATGTGGTCTCTGCATTTATCCCAATCGCATTTATCCCAATCAGTGAATTAGTGAAACACACTCGGCAGTGAGCTGCCTGCCTGCTCGGGGAGCAGTGAGGTGCCTTGCTCAAGGGCACTTCAGCCGTGCCTACTAGTCAGGGTTCGAACCGGCAACCCTCCGGTTACAAGTCTGAAGCGCTAACCAGTAGGCCATGGCTGCCCCATGTTTCTTGGTAGACGCTTTTGTCCAAAGCAACTTATCGGTACTCTATTGCGCAGTGCATTAAAGCCGGCTGATGATGGCCTGCAGTGTGCAGCACATAGCAGTCACCTGTCCATGAGTTCGAATCTAGATTGAGATTTTGACTACAGTATTTTCATCACTGTTTACTTATTTACTTTACCTTACTTATTGTGCAGAGCAAATCCCCCCACTCCATAAAAATGTTAAAATCAAAGGCTACATATTCTCTGACTGACCAAAAGTGACTGACTGACCAAAAGTGTGCACCTTATATTATTATCCGCAGGTGTGTGACTTTGATTTGTGTGCACATGGCTGCAGATTGACTTTTAAATGATGTATTTTCTGCCTAAGGTGTTTTAAAATATGGATGTACTGTATGGTGGCTCAATTTATAATAATTAATTTGCACACAAAAAAGCTGGCGTCAGTGATACTACTATCATTCTACCACAGGTCGAGAGGTATAGTTTGAACTACACAACTTTACGACGTAGTACACGAACATTGTTGGAACTATGGTTTTGGGAAACACTTGTGTAGCTTAACGATGCATCGGACTATGTAAGTTGCACCACCATAGTTCAAACTATCATTTTGGGAAACAGTTGTGTCATACATACATCGTTCCAACCATGTAAGTTACTAACATAGTTGCTTGCTATGCTTTTGGGAAACGCACCCCAGAGAGGTATCCCTGAGTTTATTTGTGAGTTGCTCATTTATTAGTATTGCTTGTCAGTCAGTGGAGGACCAGGTCCAGGAGGCAAACCACAAAGCCATCACCATGAGGTGGTGAACATCTGGAGGACTTCTGGAGGACACCAGAAGAAGTCTGTCTAAAGGTGGGCACTCGACCGATACAGCTCTGTTGTCTATGCCAGAAAGCCGTTAAATCAGCCTGAGCAGCTCTCGGTTGTCAGTCATCTTGCTCGACTTATCAGCTGCTTTGACACGGTCAACCACCTCATCTTCCTATCCATACACTCAAACAAGGACATTATAGGCAAAGTGTGCTGCTGGTTTGAATCTTACCTCACTTGGTGTCATGGCTAGAAGGATAAACGTCCACATCTCTTCACCTCGCCACAGGGATACCCCAAGGCTCGTTCCTCGAGCCCCATCTCTTTGCCGTGTAGGCTACACCACTTTGCTGTTCACGATTATCCACTCGTATGGCTTCTCATATCACTGCTACACAGATGAAATCCAACTATATCTGTCTTTCCCTCCTCTGACCCCACGGTCTTGGTGCAGATCTCAGACTATCTCTCTGACATATCCACTTGGATGAAGGAACATCAGCTAAACCTCTTTAAGACCAAACTGCTTGGCTTCCCAACCAAACAAACTATACATCACAACATTATCATCAAAATAGCTTGTGCCACTTCACACTATTCAATATAAGAAAAGGCCGTACCTACCTAACCCAACACACCTCCTAGCTCTTGGTACAGACCATGGTTTTCTCTTGCCTTGAGTACTGCAACACCCTACTTATGGCCCTTCTGCCCTTTTGTCCCTGAAGAACTGAACTTATTGAAGAAACTGGATGGCACTTATTGATTGATGCTGGATTTGAACCAATGATCCTTAGATCAAAGCTTTCCTCCCACTCCAAACTGGATGGCAAAGATTGTTAAGATACTTCGTCAGTAGTTCATGTCTATGGGCTGAAATGGGGATCGAATCCTGTCTGCATAAAGATTTATGGCTCCAGACTGATAATGCTCAAAAATGCTAAAATGCTAAAATGTACCTGAAATGTTCAGAAGGGTTTGAGGATCATGAAAACGTGCCCGAAATTCACATTCCTAACTCTATAGAACCAAGACCTTAGCATATGTGGTAAAATTCTGAGCTATGTCCATAGACTTCAATGGAGCAGTCGCTGCCTCTGCTCTGCATAAAGGGGGATTATGACCCCCGTCATGCGATCCGGGTTCCCGGAAGTGGCTCCTGATGAAATATCTTGCTCCACCTTAACAATCTTTGGTGAAACTGCAATATTTTTTAACACTTGAAGCCTCGGTTGCTAGGTAACGATAAACAAACTCAAAGATCGTAATTCTTGATTTCTTATTCTTGATTCTTCTTGCTTACAAACTGACGGTTTTATGCGTTCACTAAACAAAGATTATGGAAATTAAACACCACTTTTCCATCAAAAAGTTGTTGTAAAAGGCATAACTTGTTAGATTTAAGACCTAAGTTCGCTAGCTCTGTGCCTGCCTGCCTGTGTGCGCCGACCCTGGCAGAGAGATGTGATGCAGGACGTCCCCTGATTGGCTAGTCAGTAGGCGATGCAATGTGCTGATTGGCTCTGCAGAAACGCTGTCAAGACCGTGCCAAAATTCGCTGATTGGCTCTTCAGAAACGACGACAAAACATTGCAAAAATTCGTGTCTGTAAAAAAGTTTCATAGCTTCGTAGATCCAGCAGTTCCACACACATTCAAACTAAATCCCTGTGGACAAAAATGTTTTTTACAAGTGCACAGAATATTTCTGCAGGGATGCATTTTTTTGCACATAGACAAATTAATTCCACAGCTAGAAAACGGTTCTACACTTGTGCAAATCAAAGAATTTTACAAAGTTTCCATGCACATGCACAATTTTTTTATACAGTTGCAAAACTCGATTACACAGACACAATATTTATGATTCCATATATATGCCGTTCCTTAGCTGCACTTTTATTTACCTTAGTGGGGAGTACAGTAAGACGGATGATTGGTTAGAATTTAATTTGTTCCCATGCAAAACCAACTGTTCCCAGGTGTGGCAGACAGTTCTCTTTTATACATGCAACTAGAACAAAACTAGCTAGATAGCATGTCTGTGTGGAGAGAAAAAGAACACTATCCTTGAAGAAGGTGAATAATACTATAATATATAAGGTGCTACTATAGCCATTGTGATATATTGACGTTTTTACTCAGATC
Source organism: Alosa alosa (assembly GCF_017589495.1). Classification (NCBI taxonomy): domain Eukaryota; kingdom Metazoa; phylum Chordata; class Actinopteri; order Clupeiformes; family Clupeidae; genus Alosa; species Alosa alosa. Next base: position 11,476,449 of record NC_063199.1, read on the forward strand.
ACTGGATGGCCACCATTTCAAATATGGTGGGTTATTTGTGAAAGTGATGAGTAAGTGAGAACAGTTCTCTCTGATGACTGAGATTTGTATTGTGATATCATGGATACTGTTATATGAGTCTGAAAAACGCTTACTCTACAGTATATGAGCCCAAAACACTATGCCCACCACAAATGTGTCTATCCCCAAACCTTCATATTTACCTGAAATTAGATGTCCCCCATATGCTTAATATTTTAATTACAGAGGCTTCACAAACAAATTGCAAACTTTGCAAACAAAGTCTCTGATCTTATGTAATTATGTTGTAGAAACAAGAATGATATAAAGTTCACCCACACTCTTGTGTACAGCAGTCTTTGTACTCTGACAATTATACACATATTCTCAGCAAATACCTAGACATGGTGCATATCACAGGGGAAGCAGGCGGGAGGTTTTGATGGAGAAGGTCTGGTGTTCACCGAACCCTTTCGCATATATATGGAATATTTGAATATCGAAAGCAATATTTTGCATCCAAATGAGTTCTGCCTGTCTGCCTGATGGACAATTCCAACATGACCCCAGCCTTCTTTTGCATGTAACCCAAACTTAACTGTCAAAATAATCTAATTTTTCTTCACTTTTGGGAGCTCAGTACCTAGCGTTTCATTGGAAAAACGTCTGCATATGGAAATACTCCAGGAATCAGGGCAGTATTAGTGAAATAATTTAATTGAATTTGGCAAGTGTGTGATTGCACATTAGGAAGGAGTTGATCATGTACTAGGTATATACTTTTGCCTCAATATTTTTTTTGTCATTTTGTTCTTGGTATCCATACTAATTCCAAGGTAACTTCATACAAAGTTCAAGACACAACAATTTTATTACATTGTAATATTTAATATCTCATTAACATAATGTGCTATACGTTGTTTTCTACATAGTCTTAGCTTTGTCAAGACGGATTTGGACAGGTTGTTGACACATTATGGCCAGGTGAGGTTCAGAGTTTCAGGTGCAAATGTACACGTATTAACAGTCTAAAGGTGCATTTGGTGTATTTATACACAGTGGCCCTCTGCAGTGCAAAGAATAGTCAAATTGGGATGTCTGAGGTTGCTAACCAACTAGCACGTACTTTTAAATTGAATTTTGCCACCACAGCTAAGCTGTGACATTCTCCATTAGCCCCTCCAGTGTGTGTGTGAGTGTGTGTGCTTACTGAAGTGCACAGTCTGTCAATGCATTCACCAAATTGCCTGTGAGAAGAAAATGTATTTAAAAGAAATTGACTTCAGAGATGAGAGAAATAAATGATACTCATATCATGCATAAAGATATTCCAAGCATTCAGAGGGACACAAAATAAATGCTTTCCTTTGAGTGGAGATACCAGAGAACTCATATTAATGCAAATAAGATTAGCTGGAGCATTTGTCTCTCATAAACAATTCCCAGCACCTTATTCAGATGGTCTGCACTCCTCTGCCCTTTACTCGCACAGGAAAAAAAGGGGGGGAAATACAACATTTTAAAATAACCTTGTTTTTTCTCTAATAGAAATCTATCACTATGTGCTATGTGCACTTATATCCTAAAAACTCTGGCAACCATATTTCTTTCCCTATGCTTTTACAAACAAGATGAGCAGCATTTGTAAACAGGGTTGGGTCAGATTATTTTGAAATGTAATCCATTACTGACTACAAATTACATGGCAGTTTTTGTAATCAGTAACGTAATCAGTTGGATTACCAAAAACATGTAATGTAATCTGATTACTTTAGGATTACTTTTAGATTACTTCAATAAATATGCCCATTAAGTAAAGGACACCACCACAGAATTGATGAAAGAATTCTCATTCTATTTTTCTTCTCCACTCTCAGCTCTCAGCTGCACAACTCAGCTTAACCTTTATAAGGGCACACCTGGACAAATAATTTAACCTTTGCTGGATTTTTTTTGACCCAGGGACATGGCCTGAGATTGGCATAAAAAGGGAAGCATTAAACCCAAATGACACCATGTCCGTTTCAATTGTGGGGGTGAGAAAATTATTATTTTGGGATGTTTTTCAACTGGGGGGACCTGGTGACTTTCTCAAAGTAAACGGTAACACTAAAACAAGAGGCTACATTAAGATTAGGAGGAAAAGATCAGGCAGTGTGCTGAGAGACCTGCCCCAATAGTAGCCTATGTAAGTTAGTAAGTAAGTATATCTTTTGATCCTGTGAGGGACATTTGGTCTCTGCATTTATCCCAGTCTGTGAATTAGTGAAGTCGAACCGGCAAGCCCAAAGGCCGAAGCCCTAACCAGTAGGCCATGGCTGCCCCAAAAGGCAGCATTTGAACATTAAACCACACAGCCAAACAAGGCAAGAAATGGTTAACAGAGAACAATATCAACATTTTAGAGCGGATCTCAATCCGTCAAAAAAGTGAGCACAAGGCCAAAGTGATGGCAAATAATCGTTCCTGCCTCAAAACCCAGATTGCTGCTAAAAAGGTGCAGTCTACAATCGTTGTGGAGACATGAAGAGGTTTGGTGGGTATTATATGAACCATTTTGAGAGCTGTGGTGGTAAATAAATATGTTTCCAGTGATTGTTTAAAAAGGGTATGAATAATTTTGAACACGCAATTTTTCATAAAAATGTTAAAAAAGATAAAAACACTTTTTGTTTATTCCATGTTTTTACCACATTTTCTTGCAACCTTTTGGCATGGGCAAGTGTCATTTTAAGTAAGAACAAACATATTGGTCAAGAGAAAAATCAATATTTGCCAGGGGTATGAATTTTTGTTCTTAACTATATCTTAAAAAAGTCTAAAAAGTGAACATCCGAATGAAATGCTTGTCAAATTAAAAGATACCTAGGCTATCATAAAAAAGTTGCATTGTTTGCATGATAAAATGTAATCAGGTAATCCCCAACAATGTAACTGTAATCTGATTTACACAATTTTCTTATTGTAATCTGGGCTGATTATAGTTACTTGATTTTTGTAATCTGATTATGTAATCCAGATTACATGTAATCCGTTACTACCCAACCCTGTTTGTAAAGATGGTCTGTATTTCATGCTATGGCAGCACAATAAAACTGTATAGACATTGAATAGCTATTCATTTTTATGGGTGATACAAACAGCACTGTTTTCAAAACAGTGTAAAGGCTAATTTACAGTCCAGACAACAAGCATCAGTCATCAGAAATTTCAGTTATTTGAGCTTTAGTCCAGTTTCTGAGCTGCTAATGTAGCCTACTGTTATACAGTACATAGCTCAGACATTTAGTCAATAATTATCCAAGGGTCCACAGTGAATCAAATGACTCAAACTGCTCTGTATTGAATCTACTGGAATAAGTACAGAAAGTGTTATACATAGCGTGTGTTTGGCATAAACGCATCTTTTACACATTAAAGAAGTTGAAAGATCCTTTTTCTTAATGTGGACTTCTCTCTCTCTCTCTCTCTGTCTGTCTCTCTCTCTCCTCTCTCTGTCTCCCTCTGCTCTTTCTGTGAACCATAGGGAGAATGTCGGCATCTTAGAAGTGAGTTGTGATGGTGTACAGCCTCTCAAAATCTATTTGTAAAGCTAGCCAGGGTACAGTGTGGTTGCAATAACATTCTTAGAAAATGCCTTCCAATTCTTCCATTACTCTTTCAACAGTATTTCTACCCAGTACAGTATCCACAGATAAACCAACATGGAATCATCTTGAATGTATATGAGTGTCTGCTCAGATTTGATGTTCTGGTTTAAGAAGTATAGTTCAACAGCTTTAAAGATTCATACCTTGTCATGATGGTTGTGTGTGTCTACGCTTTGGCTGTCACTGGTGGTGTGAAATCAGAGTTGTTTATATCCTTTGATATGTCACAGATCTAGAGAGGCACAATGACAAAAGGTGCTCATGTCTCTTCACACACCTCCCCTCCCCCACACTAAGAAGAAAGAGCTTTTTTCCCTACAGTATAAGCACATGCAGTGTTGTTTAATGATGTGTACTGCAGTGCTGCCCAGTGTCTCAGTGGCCATGCTTTTGCATTTGTTCTCCTCCACAGCAGTCGTCATACTCTAGAAGTTCCCAGTCAAACCACTAAAATGGATTGTACTGCGTGTTATTTTCTAGCCTCAAGAACACTTGGTGGGTCATCAGAATCATGGGTAATGCCACCCACTTCTCAGTTCTTAGTAAAGAGGTTGGAAAGGATGATGATATCTTACCAGACATGTACATTTTTGTATTTTTAAAAACTTTACAAGGACTAAGACTTGTTTAATTATATGTGTGGGTATTTCACAAGGTATCATAATCCTAGATGTTGTACACTTCAAAGTACAGTATTATACGTGGGATTCTGCATAATTTCAAAACCAGACAAGGGGGACTGTTTTAAGTTGAGCTACATTCTCTGTTTTGCAAAAATGGCTGATGCCAGTGTAAGGAATATTAGCATTTCTTGTTATTGCTGTACAGTTACGGAATGCAGGAATTCACCCCCTACCTTCAATGTGAAGCCAAAATAATCACCAGTCAGGGAGAGCCATCTTCTCTGAAGTTCCCTAATTGGTCAATACAGCTGAACCTCATTGAAAGTTTAGTTGCTGATTGTAATCTGAATATATGTTCATCTTCTGAATATATTTTCATTTTCATACCATGAAGAGAATGTGATGTTAGAGTAATTGGTGGGGATCTGTCTTGTCAATACTGGTAAGAAATTGACATTATAGCAAGGATTTAAGAATATGAAATGTGTGATATGTACAATAGTATGTGTTATCTAAAGTGTTGACTATATTGATCATTCTGTCATCAGCATGCTCCTTTAGGGTCATGATTTCTGGTTCAAACTTGTATGTGTCATTTATTTCACAATATAGTTCTATAGTGGTTATTCATAATGTTTGGATAGTGCTCCTATGAGGTCATACTCAGCTTATTCTAGCTGGAATGAAAGTCAAAGTGAATTTTCCTTTAGTTTCTGGCGTAGTCACTAGCGGCTTCTGTATGGAGAACAATGACTGGAATGTGCTGATCCGTGTGATTTTGTTATCTGCAAGTGATTCCTGGTGCCTTGAGCTTGAGGGTTTATATTCAGTTTAATCCCATAGTTTATTGCATAGATTGCTGCCTGTTATCAATTTGCATGATCACTTTCATTATTAGATGCAGGGCTATTGGCTGAGCATGAATTGGTTCCATAATTATTTCAGGCACCAGTCCTACCATTTCTTATATGTAATTAACTAAATTGAACTGATTGGTTAGTCTCCAGTGTGTACTTGCTCTTTTTGTGCATGGAAATCTCTACTTTGCTTAAAAGAGATGTGTTTGTCCAAGCATTTAATGTCATCAGAGCCCTTCAGTAATGAGTCCCCAAGGAGCTGGGATTCTGGAAGGTTTCCTCTATAATTAAAGCCTCAATGGGATGTTTAACTGCTGCTGCTGCGTCTGTTAAGAATTAATTGCATGCAACAAGTATGGCAGGCTTTTCAAGTATGAATATCCACCTTCAAAATGAGCCTTGGATTGTCAACTTTCTCTTTTATGGAAATCCTACAGGACATAACATGGATTTGAAAGGCAGGGCTGTTCATTGAAATGGATGGCTTTTACTAAGGTTGTCTCTGTGCTTTGCTGAGGATATTTAGAGGAAAATTGGACCATATTTTTGAAATAGTGTTATACTATGGGCTCTCTCCTGTGTGTGCTTTTAGGCAGCAAAGCTGAACAGAGGCCCTGGGACACCACAGGACGAGCGAAGAGAGACAGACACTCAGTTTGGTCACACCACTATTGACCACCGCTGCAGTGATGCAGCATATCTCAGCTGCTCAGACCTCCAGTCTCTGCGCAGTGATACATTGTCCTTGGCAAGTGAGGCTGCTATCTCAGCAAAGGTGAGTTGCCCTCTTATTTTGATAGTTTTTAGCGGGACAGGTATTGTATTTCACACAGATTATGCTTGATACCCTGTATGCCTAAGGCTTGGATGCTGATGCAGGTCTCTCTGACACCACCACGGTTACAGATTCAGGTGCATATGAGACAAGCTCAACCTCAAGTAGCTTCTTTACTGGACATCTGACAAATCAGGTCAGAATCATGAAAGATTGTTTTCAAATCCCTATAAGTCAAGAGATCCAAATTTGGCATGTTAGTGAGACGTAAAGCACACACCACTAATCTAGTATGGCTGCAACATCTCCACATAAGAGTCACTGATCTTAATCTTGATTTTGTCCTGAAGACCTTCGTACACCCATAACATTAATGTCCATTCTGCATTCAAGGCCCCAAAACTCTATAAATGAGGCACAAACAAAGTGTCTTGGACTGAGCCATACACTGCTCCAGCTAATCAACCCATTACCTCAGAAGCACAGAGGAGAATGATTTGATTGGCCATTGGGCTCATATACCAACAACTTTTTGCCAGAATCATGGACTGAACCTTTAATCTGTCAGTACCATACCTTACTGAACGTTATAACGTTACCCCAATAATGTTACCCCACCATCACCATTGGCTCATATCTTTCTTGACCTTCGAAAAGAAAGACTGAAAGACCACAGGGCTGATATCAATATTCAAATGCCTGTTATTTGAGTTTGTTGTATATCTTATCAATATTACCATATTTTGTTACAGAGTGATGAACAGGAGTGTCTGGAGGATGATACGCAGAGTGTCACTGCATCTTCCATCACAGTAAGTTGATATTGTGGGGCTCCATAGTACTGTGTAACGAAGACAATGGATTTACAATAACGTATAAATCTCCTCCTTTTCCCATTAATTTAGAAGTCTGCAATCCAGCACCCTCCACATTTATTGGTACCCTTGGTAAAGATGAGTAAAAGTGCTATAAATTCGCCTTCTGGTGAAATAGCTTAATCTCACTGAGAATAATCTAACCTTAAATTAAAGTCAATTTATTCTGGGGAAAATATTTTTTTAAGAAAATCAAATGTGCCACAATTACTAAAACATTTTAAAAACTAAATATAGCTGTATAAGTATTTTTTTTTTATTTATATCCAACTTTTAAAAGTTGTGTCCATGAGTTTTCAAGCAGTAATACATTACTTCAAATATCCCTAGCCATTTTTTTTTAGCTTTCTCAATAACCAATCTCACAAAAGCCCACCATTTGGTAAGAACATGGTGTATTGTCTGTGCATACTTGTTTTGTTTTAAAATCCCATTCTTTCCCAAAGTTGAATATAGGTTCTAAACTGAAGATTTTAGTCTGGACAGCTTTGCTTGTACTTCTCTTCACATGACTATACAGACAAAAAGTAATCTGTTAGGATCAGGAATAGTAGGTATCAGAACAGGAATTGTGTTTTCAAACCTTGCTCGTCCTTTTTTCACTCAGCATGTTTGTGAAAGATAGCCCCCTTGGTGAATGAACAAGCTTTTTAATTAGCATCGTGGTAACACCTCTCTCCCCAGTTCATCATTCACCTGCCCTGTAGACAGGGGTGTGAACCCTGGCGTCATGACGATGACCTAGCATGTCATTGATTAAAGCAGAAACCCAGGTGATGCAAGTGCCTGCTGGCCAGTTTAGTGACATTGTCCATCTTAGGGATAATACAAGGACACAAGCCCAATATGAGACCCGCTCACTATGTACTTTAACCATGAATGTACTAAGCATTTCTCAAATTTAGCCTCGAATGCAGTATTCTTGAGTGGTTTCAACAATGTGTTATGTGGCTCAAAATAGAAAAAATGCAAATAGATAGGTCACACTTCACATTAAAACAATCAGTGTAAATCACATTATTCCAATCCCAAACAAAACTATCCATCCTTGACAGCTAGTGGGAACCACCTGTGTGTCTATCTAACTTTCATATCACCAATTTCAAATTGATACAAAAGTAGTTGCTCATAAAAAATACTCCCCGAAAAGTCATTGCATTAAGCAATATGGCATGAGAGAGTGTAGTTGGTAAGGATATACTCACAGCTATGGTTTGGCTGTAGGCACAAGGCCAGAGGCCATATTCTACTACCAGCTAATCGAGTTTAAAGACATCTGTGTTGTGTGTTCCACAGTTTATTTTTGTTTTGATATTTGTTTGCTTATCCTCCAACCCAAAAATGTGTTCCCAAAAATCCTGGGATATCCTCTTGTCCATTCAGAAATGAATACATTGTTTGACTGGACAAAAATGTTGTGTAAATGACCATATACTTGCATTCTCGTTTTAAATGACATGCTTACAGTTTACTTTCTCAAGAATAAAACTTCTCATTTCAGTGTAAAGCTTTAGTCTCCAGCTACTGATCTAACACAAACTTGTCATGTAAGAGTCAAGGTCGCCCAGCCTTTCCCTACATCTGCCTTCATTTTGATCTTGTTCAGGTTTCCTCCATTCGCCACGGAATGCTTTTAATGTGGAGTCACAGGTCAGAGGAGGGCAAGGCCACAGGACCGCCCTGTGTCCACTGAGACTTTGCCTCCCCCCTGGAGATGTGCCTAGAGTCTCACCCTGATCCATCCTCCTCTCTTCCTCCTCTCACTTCTTATTCTGGCCATCCTGCTTAATATTGTAACCCCCATGCCTAATTATTTTATTGATTTGTTATGCATTCCTTCCATGTTATTAGACACATATGTGAACTGTCATTGGCTCCACAGGGTGCGACATATCTTACACAGCTTATTGAGTGTTGAGTGATGGATATTGTTTTAATAGCAGCAATAACACAAACTCCCATTGAGGTTAAGGATTTTAGTAGTTTAGGGTACAAACTCATATGTATGGGAGTTAGTAATGCTGTGATATGTTTACAGGGTTCAGATGAAATGATCCCAGCATTGTGTCCAATTCTATCAGAGCTCACAACATTGCCTTCATGGGACTGAATTTAGGAAGTCCAGGGTCAGGGGTCACCCGCCTGTTTCAGTTTAGTTTTTGGGTTTAACCACTGGTGAGGAATGGGTTCAGTCATGACCTAGAGACAAGAGGTATACTGACTACTATATGCAAAAGCTGTATCGTAAAACCACCGATTACCAACAATTTTGTTTGAAAATTATAAAACAACAATGTTTTTTAATACTTCAAAAATAACATTTGATAAATGAACCTTACATTTTTCAGTAGCCATAGGTGTGTAGATTTGAACAAAATCTACTTGTTCTTACCAGGGCTTTTACTGGCTGAAATATCTGATTTTGTATACCACGCTTGGAGTTTAGTGCTGGGTGCCTATTTCCAACCTTTCTCACGGCACATCAACAGTTAGACCGAGAATTCTTGTCGCAAATCAAAATTCCACTGGAGCTCCAAGCGGATTTGTACACACAGCCTTACAACACTGTTTACAGCTTTTCATGTCACGATAAAATGTAATTTTTGGTACATAGCTAATTTAGATACACTTATGGTGTGGGTGCTTGCATTTCTTTAGGAATCTGCTGTCTTGGTTTGTATAGAAATGAATATTAAGTGACACATACACATAAGAGGTCGGAAATACGGGACGTTCGGTAATAGGTGACGTTCCTATAGAAGGCCTAAACATATTATACATACTCACTTTTTGACTCAGTTTCATTGATAAGTGAACAGACTACTTGTGGAATGATATGAAAGATGTGAATCAGAAGCACAAAATCCAAAAATACCTCCGAACATTCAATGCAATCTTTTGCAGCATTCTGCGGAGCTGTACAATAAGTTGAAAATATGTATTGTTTGCTTATGCCATGGGCTATTGATAATATTGAATTGTGCAAGGAGCAACATGAAGAGTGATGCCTGTAATGGTTACCAAGTTACAGTAGGTGGCCTGCATGTTGGCTACAAGTGAGATCCTACATTAATTGTTAGCTATCTGTGAAGTATGTTCCCTGTATCCCATCCGACACTGTTTCTATGTCTCCAGTCTCTGTTCCACCGTCTTCAGATGGATCCTTTAGAAAGGGATTGGCTGCGCTGTGCAGCTTTGGGAAACACTCCTGCTCTCCACCAGCTCTTGGAACAGGACCCAACACTGGCCTCTAGAAAGGTGAGTCCTCAGAAACAGAGTAAAACAACTATTTTGCTGGGAGACTAAGCTGGTGATCAGACAGAGCAGCTTGAAGGTTATAAAATGCAAGGCACACCACGTTGCCTTTTTTAGTGAACAGGTAAGCAGACAAAGATTTAGATCCTATCAATGTTGTCAAATACTTTTCGATTGAGTTTGTCAGTGGTGAAAACACACGGTTTATTTTGATGTAAATACCTGCCCCATAGGATTCCGTTGTATTGTTGTTTTGTAGTTGCCGTTTATAATAATCATTTCTTATTTCTGGTACTAGTACTGGATTGACTTCATTGTCATCCTTGTCTAATTGAATTTGCACCCAAAAAGATCTAAAATAGAGCCCAGGTTGAAAAAAGTTTTTTTCTTAGTAATGGGGAAACTGGTAAAAAGTTGTGCAGTCAGGTATAATGCTTTAAAAGATGCAGGGCAAAAAGGGACTTTTCCAGAGGAAAAGAGAAAGGAAAAAGCTCTGGTGTTGGACCGCTAGTCTGTTTGTAAATGGTCACATATGTGCCCAGCAGCATCAGCAGGCTGTGGCTCTACAGGAGTGAGGCCCAGAGCAGCAGCTCTTATTACATTTCCATGAAGTTTACTGAATTCAGTGGGGTGAGGTGGGGTGAGGTGGACAGGGAGCGGCTGTCACTGTTACTGCCTGGAGCGCATTTTCCAGCCACTGACAAGCATCACCACTGTGGCTGCTGCCATCGCTGTGAATACTATCAGTGTACCCCTGCCATCCCTGATTAACCACCAGGTCCACAATAGCCACTTCTCTCCGCTTCTCCTCTCCAGACTGATCAGTTGTGTTCCTACTGTAAATACTATTAGCTCATCTCTAGTTAGAGAAACAGCAGACACAGTTGAGTTAAGTGCCAAGAGACTTTGAAAAACAAATGGTTTTCTGGTGAAGTGTCTACTAAAGCCAATATGATAGCTGCATATACCATTTAAAAGCCACATTTCTAAAGATTCTGGATGAATGATGGAGGCAGAGCTACAGCATGTGGTGCCACTTCACTGCACAGCAGGTGCGGCCTGGAGGCTAAAAGAGCAGTGCTCCTCCTGGAGGCTAATAGAGCAGTGCTCCTGGAGGCTAATAGAGCAGTGCTCCTCCTGGAGGCTCATAGAGCAGTGCTCCTCCTGGAGGCTAATAGAGCAGTGCTCCTCCTGGAGGCTCATAGAGCAGTGCTCCTGGAGGCTAATAGAGCAGTGCTCCTCCTGGAGGCTAATAGAGCAGTGCTCCTGGAGGCCAGGCTTCATATGTCACGGGGGTTACTAGCACCGCCCCAGCACAGTCACGTCACCCAGCTCCATAAAATGAAGAAGTGGATTATACTGTATCTCTTCTCCTCTTTGCTTTGAGAGATTACAATATGATTGTGCCAGTCCCTTCCAATTACCAACAACTCAGTAGAATGTGTGGCCCTTTACAGGAAGAACTGAAATATCATATTGTACTGTGCTTATACACACTGTGCCACGCATTCATAGATGTACCATTCGTACATATTTATCTTTCAATAAAAAATGATTTAAGATTTATGTTTTTTGCAAAATTGTAGGTCCTTTTTATCTTTATCACATGACCAAGACTTATTTTCCTTTTGTCAATGCCCTCAGGACTTTGTAACTGTAAGTAATGTTCCACAGGGGTCAGCAGATCTTTTCTAAAGTTGAGATTTTGCTCCTCCTCAGTGCTGAGACTTCCTCTCTCATCCCCTGTGTTGTTGATGTTCTCAATTTTCCTTCCCTTTGATGTGTAGCTTAAGCAGTTCAACAAATAAAAACAAAGAGCGGGAAACCTCCTAGACGTCATAGGTTGTGAAGATCTGTCCCCTCAAACAAACCTTCAGTAGTCCAGTGATGTTTGAAATCGTCCTGCATTCTCACATTACCTTGTTTTGTTAGTGTGTTGGTGGCTGGTCAGGTCAGTCCAGTCCGTCACACGGGGTTACGTGCAGCGCAGCTGGGTAGAACAATGAGCTAAGGGAAATCAGATGTGTAAACAATAACAAACAGGAGCTGTGTAATCTGCTTAGAGTCAGTAATGAGAGGGGAAGCCCCTGGGCACTGGAGGACACTGATCCGCCTCTGATTGGATAACAGGCCACTGTGGATCAAACAGAGAGGTGACAGAGGAGCAACGGGATTATGGAGGGGGATTCCCCCGCACACAAGAACCCAGATCAAAAGCCAAGCTCTCATCCAAAAGTCCACAAAACTTCAAACAGGGCCATTTTTGGTCGGCACGCATAATTTCTCTCCTAAACTATCCTAACTATCCTATCCTAAACTAAGTCTGGGCTTTGTCCTGCTATTCTCGAGTGATCAGCAGTCGGCCAAAGTACTTAATGAACTGTGTACTATTAGTGGTAGAATATGATATATACATCGTTTGTGTGTATGGAATTGTATTTGTGTTCTTAATTGTAGCTCTTAACATAACTGAAAAATGCTAATTCCATTTTTTTGTTTTATCTTATGTTTTCTTCATCTGAAATGTCAAATTCTTTGGAAAATTGAGGGGGTAAGTATTTGATATTTGATTTGCTTTGTTGATATGTTTTACAAAAAATACCAGCAACATTGTTGTGTGACAATATAATATCTATCTATCTATCTATCTATCTATCTATCTTTCTAATTATCTATCTATCTTTACTGGCAGCAGAAAAAGATTGTTGTTTGCATTAGGTAGGAATATTATCTTTAGATAAACTCTCCATCATATGCTCTGCTACTTTTTTTAAATCTAAGGCTGTTTTTTTATTATTTTATTTTTTTAAATGTTTTTTGTTTGAAAACCAAATAAATGGCATCCGACATCCTTTGCTTGAACTTGTAAGACATTGTTAATCGCCATGATAGCGGTATTTATTCGTATTAATGTCTGTGTCCAGCGAGCCCATTCTCAGTGTGTGGAGGAGTTGAAGTGATCCTTGTGTATAATTATAGTGTAATTACACGGCAGTTATTAACAGAAGAAACACTCCAGATCCTCACTCCCCAAAGGCAGACATACACCTTTTCACACTCCGCGCCTGATCCCTCTGATTAGTATTCAGAGTGGAATAACGGGATTAAATTTCATCTGGAGTCCTAGGAAATCCCTTCTGCCAGACCCTCTCGCATGGGTCCACTGAGAACACTAGTGTTTGTGGCAAAACATGGACATTCCTTTATGGAAATCGGAGTGGTCATTGGGCTGTTGTCTAATTAGGCAAAACACAGATAAGAACCCTTTTTCAGCATGCATTTCAAACATGATATTGCTATCCCCAGAGGATAGTGTGTTAAATTAAGAACCTTTTGATATCTGGCAGATAAATATTTTTGCCCTTTTTTTCTTTTTGATTGATAATGTTACAAAACTGGGATGACTGATTAGTAAATTCTGCAAATAAAATCAGTATCAATGGTCTGTGTGTTATAATGTCAGCAAAGGCAAATTCTTAAATAATAAGGGTTTTTGTGTTAAGGCCTTGTTTTAATATTGAAAACAAAAGTGCAACTTCACATAGTCACAATCACTTTTAAAACAAGTTGTGAAAGTGTTATTTGAGAAGCTGTTATAGAAATGTCTTTTCCTGAGGTGCTAAGCAGGTCCATATGGTGCCAGTTACTGAGGTTTGGAAAAGACAGGCTTCACCCCGGCCCCACATCCACACGATTGACTCGGCTCACAGAGACGCAAACTAAGCTGCCTTTTCAGATGGGGCTGAAAGAGGGACCTCCATCTGGCACGCTCCCCAGGCAGGCCTCTGCCTGCTCGGGCCCTGCCACCAGCACACAGGGCTCCCCAGGCAGCGGCCACATCAAGGCTGCACTATACACCAGCTCCACTCCAGAGACCTGCGCTCCTTCTCATGCTCCGCTCCATCAGCATGGCACATTTGAAATTCACACCTTTTCTGATGTGCGCCTGCTCCTGCTGCTTTCACAGGGCCGGCGGACACCCGTTTTCATCTTCACAAGTCCCCTCCTAAATGCCCAAATATGGTGCCCCTTGTGAAAAGAAATCTGCCTGTTTAGTGAACAGTGAAGTGAGCAGCTCAGAATTCCTGGCTCCCTTTTGCAGTAAACATTTGCATTAGTTTGGAGCTCAGAGATCTCAGGTTCAGGTGTGCAGTAGACCATGTACGGATAGATGCAAGGATGTCCACAATCATCTAGAAAGAAAGATTTATCCCCATAAAGTAATAGCAATTGTCAACTAATAATATCATATTATGATAAAGTATGCAATTATCACAGAGGAGCATATTAAATAGCTCTGTTATTTGAACACCTTCATGATAGCACTTGTGGGCAATGCTAAACAGGTTAGAGCTTAATATTCTAGGCCACAGTGAAGCAGGGACAGAGGCAGTCAAAGGGGCGTTCAGTCGGCCATGTCAAAGACAGAAAACAACAGGGCTGTCAAGACAACCAAGCCCCTGTGAAGGCCAACTTGTTTGGACTGGAGATGTCCTGACAGGTCTTGTGTGACCAGATACATAGTTTCCATTCATCTGTGTGCAGATTACGGGTTACTATAGTTTCCCTAATGCCCAGAGAAGGTCTTGTGGATTATCTGTGGGAAATGGGTTAAAAGCTGCTCGTGATCTGCTCTCGCCAGTAGCACATGTTGAGAAAGTTAAAGAAGAGTGGAACAAAAGCCCTGCTCTTCCTGCTTTGATATGTCCTCCGCTGTAATGTAGTTGGAGAAGGCAAAGTTACCATGAGCCCTTGTACAAACAGACTTGTGGCAACAGTCCGCCACGTTGAAAGGGGGAGATGGATCATACCCCAGAGTTTTTGGGAATGTTCTGTTGGATTGAGATGGGATGATATTCATTAAAAAGTGTTTTTTGTTTATTATTTCTTTTTCATAACTGTTCTCTGACATTGGAATTCAAGTTTGTAAGTATTTGCTGCTGTATTCAAACATTATAGTCATTAGTTAGCATGAGTACAGTTTACTAGATTGGAGCAGTCTTTATTAGTATAGTATGGTTCATTCATAGTCCACAATGATTCAATGAATATTGTGTGTGTGAGAGAGACACTATCTGATGGGGTGTAGACCAAAACCACAGTCAGTTGATGACTATGCTGAAAGTTGACACTTTCACATCAGTGAGCTTCCATTATTGCAAATTAGCTGGCATGGTAATGATTAGTAGCAATACTCATCTGTTCTCTCACTGTTAAATCTACTTATGCAAATGGACCGTGAAGGTTTAGATGAAATTAGCCTTCAATAGCAGTTATGTGTGGTGAAAGACAACCTTTAGGGTGTTTCTCAGAGAAGGCTGTTATTATCACTTAATTTCATTTCACACAGTCTATTATCCAGGTTAGTTAGAGTTTGAGTGGATGTAAGATTTAAGCAATTCATCCTGCAGACTACTTAACAATGATTCTCAATCTATTTTATATTGTTTCATTGTGGTTATAGTCTCGAAACCCAAAATTTGTAAGATGAATCACTCAGCCACTCTGAAGGTGGACCAAGCTGTGACCAGTGGAGGTGGCTAATTGAGATGACTTTGGAGTGAGGCATTTATTTGGTCATTTTCTAACAATTGTTATGGTGCTTTAACTAGATGAAGCGATACACAGAGCATAGGTGTTTAACAGAGAGCACTCCCTGTTTGTAACGTCAACAAAAGAAACAATACCAAGCCACTAGGCTGACATCACTGTCCCACATGGAAGTGGGAACCTGCTGTGTGGTTGTAGTGTCAGGTAGGCAGGAGCTTCAAAGAGTGGTCGCATATCAGGAGACAAGACAACACTCCACAAACTTTACTCACAAAGTCATCAAGATAAAACAAACTGAGGGAGATCATAGACTTCTACAGCCACAGAGGGTCTGACCCAACTGTGAGCCTTCATACCGGAGCTGGTGTGCTTCCCCAGGTATCCACAGGAAGTGACATATTTGAAGTACTTTCCCTACCTTTTGACCTTACCTTTTCTAACGGATTGTGAATGACTGATTAATATACACACACACAGAAATGGAGAGAGGGAGAGATACACTAACTGTTCAGGATGAGTTCCTCACTTTTAGCACCAGTAGGAAGTAGCACCAGCAATATTGAGGCCGGAGGAAGAAAAACCCGTCCTTTTCATTTATCAAGGGCAAAGACATCCGCCGGGTTTGGGAAGAGGCTAATACTATATGTCAGCTTGCAACAGTTAGTGGCGAAGTTTGAGGTACAGCAATCCCATTGTGGTCAGTGGTTTAATTGGCTACGCCAATTAAATGGCACAATTGGAAACGGGTGGCCACTGGCCAGACCCCTATGTACCAGGATAGGTTTCTGAGCCCAATGTCTGAAAAAAGACTTTTCGCTAAAAGTGAGGAACTCATCCTGAACAGTTAAGTGTATCTCTCCCTCTCTCCGTTTCTGTGTGTGTGTATATTAATCAGTCATTCACAATCCCCAACGTTTGATTTCCATTACAATTTGCAGTCATTTTGTTCTCAAATAGCTGTATATCAAATGGGTGTATATTTTGGTATATCTCTAGGTGTACGTGTCGTGTACAGTTGATGTACGTGTTTGTTAAATGATTTAGTATTATTAGGTGGAAAAATCTGAATTTCCCCCAAAGTATGCTAATGGCGTGGTGGTGCGGATGCTGCATGCTCTGCTGCGTGTGTGGGAGTGCTGTGTGAAGTGGCGTGTGGTGGGCCGAAACGGCACGGAGCAGGCGTGCTGGTCAGCACACAGGCAGGCCAGTTTGATTGACAGGCAGACGGGGCAGTGAGTGATGTCTGCTCTGTCTCTCCCCATCCAGACAGCGCTCCACTGGGCAGCCAAGCAGGGCCGTCTGGAGACAGTGGACATGATGGCCAGGGCCGGTGCGGACGTCAACCTGAGATCGGTGAGAGAGCTGACAGTGGCTGGAGCCCTGCCCAGAGCTTTACACCTCGAGAAGCCCTCCAGCACACGTACACACACACGCACACACACACGACAGGCCCTCCAACACACGCACACACACGCACAGGCCCTACAACACACGCACACACACGACAGGCCCTCCAGCACACGTACACACGCACACACACGACAGGCCCTCCTGCACACGTACACACACACACACACAACAGGCCCTCCAACACACGCACACACACGACAGGCCCTCCAACACACGCACACACACGACAGGCCCTCCAACACACACACACACACAGGCCCTCCAGCACACATACACACACACACACACAACAGGCCCTCCAACACACGCACACACACGACAGGCCCTCCAACACACGCACACACGACAGGCCCTCCAGCACACATACACACACACACACACAACAGGCCCTACAACACACGTACATACACGACAGGCCCTCCAACACACACACACACGACAGGCCCTCCAGCACACGTACACACACGGCAGGCCCTTCAGTACACATACACATACTGTATGTACTGGCTTCTATATGGACATACATACACGATTCACTCTCCAAAGAGGATATCATGAAAGCTCTCTTACAATACAAACACAAATCCAACAATTACAGCTATGAAATGAAAAATCAGAACAACTACAATATTTTGACAATGACAGTGTGTCTACACCTATATTTTTTGCTTTCAGATAGGGCTGGGACAACGCGTCGACGTAATCGATGACGTCGACGCAAAATATGAGCGTATAACGTGTGCTGCTAAATATTTTTAATTTTACACCTTCAGTGTTTTCCATACATTGACTAATCTGTGGCTGGGCACCACACATTGATGTTCTATGTTGTAGGCATACTATTTAAATTAAAGATAAGATAAAATAATTTCATTGAGCTGCACTTTTTACTCACACAGCCTTTCCTCGCCCCGCCCGCTCTCTCTCGTAACGAGCCCGCTGCTCCTCCTCATAGACGCTCCTCCTCTGTATGTGCATTTAACAAAATATTCACGATTGTTGTTGCCACATAGAAGCACTGCATAGAACACAGTGGGCTAAATTGCTATTAAATCCGCTTAGCATCGTGACCATGCTGCGCTTGTTCAAAACTGCTGCATTAAATTGTAAAAGAAAACTCTGCAACATAGTACATTGAGGAGACTAAACTAAGTTAAGTTACAGTATGCAATCAAGCAGTATCTCAGAGCTAACGTTAGAATACTGTTTGGAATGTCAAGTTTAGCATGCTTACTTGCAGCCGCTTGTATTTTTTATTCATGCAGGGCTCATTTTATTGACTCGTCCAAAAGGCTTGTCCAAAGGAGAAGTACGAACCGTTATTTGAACTAACTACGTTATGAATTGCATCCACACATCAGCAGCCTTTTAACTGTGTTAATGTTAATTGCAAGGATTCCCACACGAACGTCTTAAAATGACAGGCACTCAATTAGACATAGGCCTACACTACTGAACTTTATTGAATGCTACCTCTGACTAAGAATGCATTACTTTGCACTTGTATAGTCTTTTATTTTGGAATCTTAAGAGCAATAAACATATATTGCAATGTTAAAGAATTCATGTTTTTTCATTCAGATATGTAAATAAACATGTATAAGTTGCTATTAGTGAATTAATGGGGAGATAATCAATAATCGAATCGAATCGGACTGAAAAAATGAATCGTTAGATTAATCGATGCATTGAAAAAATAATCGCTAGATTAATCGTTTAAAAAATAATCTTTTATCCCAGCCCTACTTTCAGAGGAATGTTGCTTTTTATTTCCAAGCTCAAGCTGCTTTTAAATGAATGGCATCAGATGTTTAATTCCTTTAAGCCTTTTCTGTATCGCTCAAATAACCAATTGAAGCCAGTAGTCTTTTAATTAAATTATTGTCTTAAAATCTATTGCTCTATTGAAATGCTCTCATTATGACTAATCCTTAGTGTACATCTAGTTCATGCACAAGTTAGTATATCATTTGTCTTTAAGTCATGGCATTAACAAAAGGCATACTACATCACCCTGTAGTTTGTTATTAGCATCTACCAATGATGTGATACAGTTTTTAATTAGATATAGATAGAGGCATCTCATTGAAATCTCTTTAGCATTTGGTTTGGCTCCAGAATCAATATGGAAAATCCCTTTGTGTGTGTGTGTGTGTGTGTGTGTGTGAGAGAGAGAGAGAGAGAGAGAGTGTGCGTGCTTGTGTTTACAAAAACATGGTGCGGTAAATTTAATGGTGTCAGAATGTTGTGATTACTTAATGGCTTCCCAGACAGACAGCGAAGGCCTGAAAAATTCAATCGTGTGTCTGTTCTCCTCCGCCGCATAATCTCCTCTCCTCACCCTCTCTGCACTGTGATGTGCACACCAGAGATAATGCCTAAACCCAGCAGCAGCGCCGAGCAGACGTGACTGCCAGTGGCTTCATAATTACATAATTAACTCTTTGTCTTTAATCGTTATGGAGGTAATGGTGCCATTAAAATGGGGCCTCTGCTGAATGGAATGTGAATGAAAAATCAATAATCCATACAGAGGCTGAAGGGCCCTCGGTGGCATCGTCATGGGGACGCCCTCTGTGATGCTGCGCTCCCCCTGCACTCCTTGTGCGTGCTGTAAATGAATTTCATTTTGACATTTAAGCACCAAGTTGACATTCAATTGAAATAAAGAGCGTTTCAGCCCTGCTCGTGCAGTCGCTCCGCAGGAGTGTAAAAATAACAAACTTATCACCGATTACACTTCTCCTGTCACGCTCGCTCTCTTGGCACCCGCTAAAATTAAATGCCATTATATTAAGAAAAGGGGGCTCATATTTTCATAGATTTATGACAGAGGTTGTGAATGTGCTCTCTAAGAAATGTACAGTATATAAATGATCTGAGATGTCTTTCTGCGTTTCTCTTCTTTCCTGACCCTGCGCCGTATGGACTGACCCCACACAGCATGTAAGTACGGCACCTGTGTCTTTGTCACTGGCATAATGTGTCTCCAAAGAACTCTATAAATAGATGAACTTCAATTTGTCTCCCTTATATTAAAAAGGCAGGCTTATAGCTCTATGCCTTTCAAATGAATAGAGAACTGACAAACCCTTCTAAAGCCAAATTGCCTTTAATATCACTGTGAAATGAGGTTCCTGACCCTCTCTCCCTGATGTACAGTATGCTTACTCCCTATCTTTAATATTCCCTGCCTATTTCCATGCATGAAAACTGACTGATGACACCTCTCTCTCTCTCTGTCTCTGTCTCTGTCTCTGTCTCTGTCTCTCTCTCTCTCTGTGTCTCCGTGTATGTCTAAAGGGGGTAAGTAATATCCTAATACACCTGTGAAATGAAGATGGATTTGGTGGAAATACACTATACAGTAGAAGGCGCATCGTGCTACCAAAGTACCTCCCCCTCCTTCACTGGGAGAAGAGAAAGAGTTTTAGTGCAGGGCATGCCTTACTGAGGGAAAGGAATCAAATCCCATCTCTTCACCAGTGGGCATGAAGCAAATAGGTTTTATTAATGATTCAAAGGGGAGAAACTCGGCTGTTTCTGCACATTAGAATAATACAATTCACCAGCCCTCCCTCTCTAACACACATACATCTCCTACTGTAAATACTCACATGGGAATTTTCAGGTGAATGTATATTTTGAAATTACTTTTGCCATTTCCATAACCCCGATAGGCTTATAGGAAAATTGCCACACAAAAATAGTACAAAAATAGGTTTTCTCATATGTTACAGTCATTCTTATACAGTACAATCATGGAGACTAAACCATCTTGTAAGTCACAGTAACCAGAGCCTTCTTAAATATATTTTAATATTTTAACATTTTTACAAATTAATCAGAATGAATGCATTTTAATTTAGCCAGCTGGTAGATAATAACCACACAAATGTACCTATTGTATAGGCTAGTGTGCCAGTTAGCTAAAGATAGCCTATATAGTAGAATACTGTACAAGTGATACATGTTTAGGCTACATAACATGAAGATAAATTAATTGATAGCAAGCATCATGTACAGTGTTCAAAACAAATAAACCCTTTCTGATAATATAAAAATGTGTCTAAATCCACATCCATTTCTGTAAATATCCCACAAGTCATTTTTGACTGAGGGTCACCTCACTATCGTGAGCAAGCATTGCTTTGTTTCTGTTTTGGATATAGGCTCCTATGTATGGCAACATATCAGACAGGCGCATATTAAACATGGTAATTGGCCGTTGGCAGTAGTCTTTGTGGTGTGTTCGAGTGCAACACGGGCAATGCAAGTCAGCCATCACCATCACTAGTTCTTTGAAGTCGGTTTAGCTTATGAACCCATAGCTGGGAAACGCTATCTTGGCCTCTGTAATCTGCATGTTTGCTGGGCGTGTTAGAATGAAACTGAGGGAGACACTTTGATCTGCTTTGACTTTCTCTGTCCCTCTGGAAAGTCACCTCCTGGCCTTTACTCATACTCAAACTCAAAGCAGCGCCAACCTCATGAAAGCCAATGTGACCTTTCAAAGACATAACGTCAACACAGACACTAATGCCATTAGGAGATCCCCAGTTGGTCTTCACTATCCTAGAGAAGCAGCAGTGATATGACCACAACAAGCTTATACTGAGTAGAAATATATGTAATTTTGAGTACATATTGAATACACATGAAGTTTTACTGTTTGTAAATGTATAAAGAATGTATCCCGGTTGTTTTAACAAGCTATAGTACTTCATTTTCAGGGTTGGCAACATCTAATATTTAGACCTGCCTGAGAGGTGTTTTGTGGTAAAACCCTTAATTGGTGAAAGTGCAGTTTACCTGATGCTGAACATTTGACACACAAAAAGTACATTTTTGTAAGTGAAATCACTCATAAAAGCATGAAGGGAATAGGAGCCTAGTGAACGCAGTGAAGTTGCCATCTCTAGGACTGGTGCCAGATCAAAGAGTCCCCTGGTGGGAGTTAATATGAGGTGTGCTGTGCTGATTGCTCACGTGGCAGAATCACACAAACGGCAGACACATTAAGCACATCAATCACTGTGTTCTCATTCCATCCAGCTCCTCTCCACTCTCCTCTCCCCTCTCCTCTCTCCCCTCCTCTCCTCTCTCCTCTCCTCTCCTCTCCTCTCCTCTTCTCTTCTCTCTTCTCCCTCCTCTCTCCTCTCTCCTCTCCTCTCCTCTCCTCTCCTCTCTCCTCTCCTCTCCCCTCTCACTTGTCAGCTGGGCGACCTTTGATTGGCTTCATTGTGTGTGTGTGTGTGTGTGTGTGTGTGTCTGTCTGTCTGTCTGTCTGTCTGTGTAGTGTGTGTGTGTGTGCACGTGTGTGTGTATGTGTGTGTGCGTGTGTGTGTGTGTGTTTGGGGAGAGAGCTAATGTTTGTAGATGACAGGCCCACTGTTCACCACAGCAGGCTTCTCGGTCAGACAAACAGGCGGATCTGGAGGTTCCTCTGAGCACAGTGGTGTGTGAAATGACACCCAGCTGCTTTTTAATATCATGGCGGACTGACAGACACCACAGGAAGCTAAATTTACATGCCATTCTTTATCTTCAGCTATTACATTCTGCTTATTTATCAAAGAGTTGTCTGACCAAACAGTCTCTGTAGAAATCATATGCAATGAGTTTGATTACCTGCACTGTGACACTGCCTGTAACACATCTAGGAAGATGAAGATCACTGTGATGTTTTCTTTTTTTTTTTCCTGAACAGGGTTACACTGCACTCCACTTGGCTGCCCTGCATGGACACCCTCACATCATCCAGCTCCTCATCAATAACTACAGTAAGTCATCAGCGGTCCTCACCACCACCACACGGAACGTTATTCATCTCCCCCTCTGACCACATGGCTCCACATGTGGTCACTTCAGTGCCTGAAAGGCCCCTCATTAATAAATGATCCACAACACAAGCAGAAGCACGTAGGAAAGAGACCCAGATGACAAGCCTGTGTTCAGAGCCCTCAGACAAAGGAGCCTTCTGGGGCCCACACAAGCCCACAGAGGGGCCCAGCGACAGAACCCCCGCACTCATCAGCTGTAATGAGCCAAGCCAAGATATCAGTCAATAGAGCAATTCATTAGCAGCTCCCCCGAGACGTTCAGGCTGGACGTGGGGAATGTGGACTTAGATGGGGGTCTGTCACTGAAGCCCCCCATGCACTGATTAGACGTCCATATGTTGTGTGTTAGGGAGCCGCCTAGCTGCGTGGTGCTCGCCATTCTCTCAGGCGCATATGGCTGCCAGGGTCACTGTTACCGGACACTGTCTGTGTACACACAACAGAATTTCCATATGCTGAGTGGAAATGAGTGTTCAGAGCCCTCCTCCGGCCAGCCTCCCTGCTTCCCATGGACTCCCCTTTGTGCCCCGGGTACCAGGAGACAGCAGCCCAACAAGAGAGAGGGCTCACTGGGGGATGGGGAAGGGCGCATGGGAGGTAGGGCTGAACAGAGGGACTCTACAGCCAAGTTGATTCAAATGTACAAAGTGCTAATTAGCAACATATCTTAACAATTAGTTTAGATCAGGTTGTAAGCAATGTAATTAGAAAATGTTTTAACACAGTCACAACTTAGTAGATCTTACATAACAGAAGCACTTATGTTACACAATTATCCCTAATCAATTTATGATACCATAAGCCAAAGAGAGAATCGTTATATTTGATAGCCATACATATTTTTTCAAGGAATCAAACCAGACAATTGATCCATTATAAGAGAACATGCACAGATAATTTATTGAAGAGTTGCCGCATTAGAGCTTTGGTCAACACACTTTTACAGATTAATAAGGACAACTTCTCATTTGGATCTCAATTTGTATTTCTTAACTATGAAACATTATTTTAAAAAAGGCATTGGAACACACTGCACCAAATATTGGTTATTACAGATACCTTGCAAAATAATTGCCATAATGAAATATTTCCATAAAGATATAGTAGCTTGTCACAAAATACAGCCACTTTATAAGAATTAATATATTGCACATGGGAAATCGGAGAGCCAGGTCTAAGCTTGTCTTAACACACAACACATGCAGCTGTTGAAACTGAGAACTATTATTTAAAGCTGGTGTATAAGGAATCGTTTTGGGAATACTTACATTATCTAGTTTTACATAGTGATAGCCATCAGGAAACTAGATGCTCTAAGAAAAATGTCTGAGGCTTTCTTGAGCTTTGTAATCAGCAACCAAGATCTCCATGCCGCCTGCCTATGTTAACCAATCTAGAGATTAAAAACGCCTGATAATAATTTTATGTTTATACTGCACAATGAGTTAAAGGGGGTGGACACTAGCAGAAGGGGACTGCTCTGGAAGGGATTGGAATCGCTTACATTGCTTACAGTCTCTTTGACTTGATGACATAACGTAAATATTACTCTTAGCCATCATATTTAGATTGAAAGTTAAATGCTACCACTACTACCACTTCTACAGTAACTAACAACAACAACAACAACTACAACAACACTTGAATATTTATATAGGCTAGTTATTATATGAATGTAATACTAAGCTTTTAGATTCACGATACGTAGCCGAAAAGTTTAAATTAGTTAAAGACAATCATGGGAAATTGGGTAAGTTTTAGCATGAGCTTTTCACAGTTAACTCCTCTCTCTGTTGAACATGTGAATGTGGCTAATTACAGACATCTCCCAGCCATTTGTCAGATGCTGCTCATGTTGTCTCAGCCTAATTGATTGAGCTGTGGGAACTTGCACTCAGTCACTCTGCTGAGTGAAGCTGTGCCAGGGCAGAACCCCATCACGCTGGCACCCCCACACACTGCTTACTGTTGACTAATTGACCAGTGTGTCAACATGGCAGTAGGCTGCTGATGACAGAGCGATGGGCCAGATTTTTAATGTTTAGTTACAGATTGCGTATGCATCAGGCATTTTTGCAGTACACCATAAACAGAGAACAGTCTTGCACATGTAGCAGTGTATTAGATACGATACGAGTCTGTAGTGTTAGTTGCCTTGACTCTTACTCCTACAGGAATCACTACTACTACAGCTTTACCACTCAATTGCAATTAACTCATTTAAATTGTTATAGTTATTACTATACTATAATGTGATATATTAACAATGTTATAACGGTAACACTTTCTATAATGTAGTTATGTTGTAATTATAACCATACAAACAGTTATAATTAAATTGGGGGATATGTTCAGGTGGTGATGCCTAAAATAATCCTTTCTTATATTCCACAGCCACACCACAAATAGTAGGCTACTCTCCTTAGAATTTTAGAATTAGACCCTTGAATCAAAGTTCAACAATTAGACAATTAAAGACATAATCTGAAGTGCAGCTGGAATATGGATTCGATTTTCTTTATAAAGCATTTACATGTAATTTGAACATGCTGCAAGTATTGTGAATTTGTAGCCCACACACAAAAGAATGGGCAGACAGGGATGTCTGTCCGGTTGCAGGTTTTCTTACTGCTTTATGTAGCCAGGCTGTTGACATGTTGAAAGCAGGTCCTGGGGATGGCCACATTAGGGGATTACACAGATTACAGAGAATGTTGATATAACATAAATTATATATTGTAAATACAATTGGGGCAAAGTAGCTTGTGGTAGCTTGTGGTGGAGGATAATGTGATTGGCTGCCCCAGTCATAGAAGCTGATGCATTGGAGGATTTGATGTCTGTTAATCTGTCTCTGGACATTTGTGGACTAGACTATTTTATTTGTCCTTGCTATTCTAAAGACACATCAGTAAAGATGGACAGTGTACAGTTGTAAGGAATCTGGTATTGCATGATGACATCCAAATTAACCAGGATGTTTTAACAAACATTAACACTATTATTATTGTTATTTATAATATTATCATTATTATTTTTATTGTGACATTGTTGTCGATGTTGTCATTGTTGTTTGTAGTAGTGCTATAGTAATGTTTTGGACTGACCCTAGAGAACAGGGTGAGTGTTCATACAACATGAGGGAGCAGATGAAATAGTTGAGCCAGTGGGCGTTACTCTAGCTCCAAAGCAGTAAGCGTTGGGCTCTGAAACGTAGCAATTACATGACACTATACCTACTATAGTCTCACCAGTACTGTTGTTTAGATAGACTGTGCAGATGACCTAACGCTGAATGCAAATAATAATGTATGCATTTGTAAATACAGCTTTCTTTTTGCAAAATATTGCTTTTGGTTTGATTATAAACAGAAGCTACCTTCTGAATGGATTTTCATAATTGATACAAGATTATGTTTTCTACTTGAACATGTAGGTATAACCAGGGCAGCAATATTAACAGTTTAAAATATGGCCATAAATAATAGGGTACTATGAATATTTTGATGTGTCACTTTATAATTTTTATTGCAGATCATTCCATTTTATTGCAGAGCATTCCATTGTTATAAAATGTAGAAATAGTAAATGGCATATTTCATCAGTTAAAAAAACTCCAACCTCACGGCCCTGAACTCAGTCCTATTTCCAGATTCACTTGGCTGCACAAGAGGCAGATGCTAATACTGCATGTCTGAATGTAAAATGTATTTATAAAAATGCATTCAGTTGTCACTCACTCTGAAAAGGCATCACAGGCTGCTGACACTTCAAATAAAAACAGAGGACGTTGACCTTTATTACTAAAGGCTGTTCTTCCTCGCTCTCCCACTTTCTACAGCTGCCCTGCTTTCAAATGCACGGTTCACCCTCATCCATTCTGTGTTATCTGAAATAATTATCCCACCACTTCTCAGCCTCTCCCTAGTGGCTCCCCAGCGCTTAGAGGCCCCTGGTCGGGGGGTTTGGTGGGGGATTTGAGCTCCAAGTGGCCTGGCAGCCAGCTCTTAATTAACCACCCAGGTATAAGAGCTGGTCCCTGAGCAGCACCTGTCCATATGGCTTCAGTCGGACCACAGTGATTAACAGTGCCAGGAACACAGGACAGACAGGCTGGCCAGTCCCTCACCCGCCACAAACCCGCACTATATTACTTTTAATGACTCCCCAATGGTGGACATGACAATGGTGGGGATACATTTATTAATTTAAAGAACCAGGACCGTTTGTTTCTCATACTCGTCATGGTGGTCATTACTGCAACATGAGAGAGAGAGAGAGAGAGGAGGAACACTCCTCTACTGTGTGTGGGTTTGGGGGGCGTAAATATATTTGGGTGGGTGGCTGCCTTTGTATTTGTGTTCTTCATTTCTTAGTGTTCATTGTGATACTTGACAAATGACAATTTTAACACTTATATTTAGTATTTTAAATATGTTGTTAGCTAAATACAGCTGTAGACTAGTTAAGAAAATAACAGGGTGTATGAGCATTGTGTTTTGCATTTTTTTATTTCAGCACCAGGTTCTGTTTTACCCCGGAAAAAAATCTGTATCACCAAGCTGTAGATCACAGGTCTGTGTCCGATGCAGTGCCATTGTTAGAGAGAGTGGGTGGCATTAAAAGCTCATTCATGTCTTTAATGACCCACATAATGGCTGTGTGTCTATGGGAACCCAGCACCGGATAATACTATGAACACCCTAATGCTCACAGAATTAAGGAACAGCTGTCACACCATGAAAACGAGATGAAAATCTAATATGCCAGCACTTTAGCATCCCACAGCCACTAGCTCGGAGGATAATTATCCTGCTTAGCTGTTGGAGCACTCTCTTGAGTTTAATACATATAAATGCCATATTGTATTTTGCACTGAAGGTAGCCACTATTTTTAGCTTTTTGTTTAGCATGCATCCTATGTTTTAATCTTGTCTAATGAATGGGAAGTGTCAGAGAGCCATTTGTGCTTGTATTAGATGCCAAGGCCAACATCAGAGACTACCATGGGAAAATGGCGGTGCATTACTGGACTGGCAGCACGGATGTCTTCAATAAGCCAGGCTCTCAGTCAGGTGAGCTTGCCTGCAACAGCTGTTAATGCTGTACATCTATATGTTTGCATGTTTTAGGATTAATGTCCAGTAAATCATCTATTTTAGCTAAGCATGATGCTCTGGTGTGCCTTTATATTGTTACTGTCACACCTCCATGTGTCCATGTTGGAGACTGATCCCGGTTTCATTCACTCAGGTGGGAAGTGGTCAAGAGGAAGGCGAGCCCAGAGGTACACCCATTTCTCCTCTCTGCTGATGTCTCGCTCACGGAGCCAAGGCCATCTGAACATGGAGCTGGACACTCCGCCCCTGTCTCAGGCCCGTGCCCACTCCCCATCCTGAAGCTCCCCACTCACACGTCCAGTCAGGGGACTTCCCCCGGGAGCTGAGGACCTCCCCATCATACTGGTCCTTCTCACATCATGCCACTCAGCACTTACTGAAGGAAAAAGCAGACATCTCACCTTTAACTTCAGTGAAGCTCAGACCTCTAACATGGCATGTAGATATTTTTTTTTAGTAAAAACGTGGTGGGGAAATGTATAGTTATGAATATTTAACTTTGGTTCTCTGAAGGAAAACATGAGATGTTAACCAATGGGAAGTCATCACCGCATGACTTCATCAATCTGAATCTCCAATCACTTGTCTTTGAGAACTTTTCAGGCCTAACACTATATGAGGGCTCCCATCAGTAAACTAGTCCTCTTTTCAATCTTCGAGAAACCAACATATTTTGCCTTGCCATCTTTTAGCCTGTTTTTTTGTCTATGTTTTGGTAAATATGGCAACCTTAAGGGCAGAACAAATACTATACTCCAGTATTCATACAAGGCCTAGTGCCAGATAGTTCTAATGATATCTGATATACCACAGTCCACTGGAGTTGTGTAATTAGGCTGTCAGCAGAGCCTTGGTGCCTACAGCCTGCAGTGTGCCAGCCCAGCCAAAAAACATCATCTATTTAAACCCAATACATACAGAGGCATGCGATAGCTTGCATGAACAATGGCAGTGGAGGAGAAGGGGATTGTTTGAGAGGACACGTCTCAGTATCTTGCACATTATAGCAAGTCTCTGTGTTCTGTTTACCAGACACTTCTGGCTGTAAGGTGCACTCATCTCGGCTGTGTTCTGTCCGGTGATGTGCAGACCATGACAGGGTCTTTTGTAGCTGCAGGTGATTGGAGTTCATTGTGACTGTGTGGTGGACACACACAGATGGTCAGCTCAGGGTACGATTTCTTCCTGATGGATTATTTGGGGTAGAGTTACCTATCTGGTGATGCACTGGCCTCTCTCTGTGTGACTTGAATGTCATGTGACTGCATAGAAGGAGACAGAGAAGAAGAGAAATGATGTAAGAGAAACTCAACACAAAAGGCCACACAAATAACTGTACTTACTGTTATTACAAGGAATCTATTGAGCTACAGTATGTGATCACTACGCCAGATGGTACTGACATCACAGTAAAGAATACACACAGGTGTAAAACATGTCGCTCTACTAGTCAAGAGACGTCTGATAACTGACAGAAAGTCAGTCCATTTATCTATTCTCAGTCATCCAAATGTGTTAAATAGACAGAGGAGTCTACAAAGAGTGTAATTGTATGTTTAGAGTGATTTGGCATATTCATGGTATGGGACATTTTAGAACACATTTTAATTTATTTTGTATTTTATTGTATTTTGTATTTTGTTTTGCATTATCTGTGATAGTGAGACAGAGAGGTACTGTTTCATATCTACTGTATATCTAGTAATCCTTTAGTAGTTGGGATTATTTGCAGTATTAAAGTGAGTTTTTCCAACAGCACATTGAATTCATTTATTTAAAAATCCTGTCTGTCTTTTCATACAGTGGTAGTTAATATTAGTCTTCGACAGGAATATGATATGACAATGGAAATTTGGCTTAAGTGTAAAAAATATGAACTAAAATCTTTTACTTATTTCTTTTTAAACTGAAATTTATGAGCCAATCCAGCAGGCGGAGGTGAAGGGCAATGACTCAAACAGGCAGAAGTGGCAGTGCTGGTTTCACAGGGAACGCCTCTGGCAAAAGTCTTGTAGGTGAAAGATTTTGCCGCAGTCCACTTCTAAAATTTCAGCAAGTTGTCTCCAGACATGTAGACACTATCTAAATTGATGAAGTCATAGCTTGCTCTGTGAGACTGTTCAAAAGAAAACTTAGATGTAAGCAGCAACACATACACACACACACACACACACACACACACACATTCACGCTCTCATGCATGCTCTCTCTGACACACTCCACAAATCAGAGTGTCTTTGTCAGGGCTGCGCCTCTTTCTCAGCTGTGTGTGATGTGAGAGTCATCTATGTCTGGCTTGGGGATTCAGTGGTGAGGTGTGAGGGAGCTAAAGGCTGAGCGGAGAGCCCAAGTGCTCGGCCCAAGTTCACATGCAGGAAGCAGTTGTCCATATCTGGACCATTCCTAAATAGAATATGGGACAGTTTATAGGTATTGTCTGAATGTTTTCCTTTCTTCCTTTCCTTGATGTTTCAAAAAGAATATATTGAAATAAATGTAGATATTTTGAACTTATATTTCAAACTATGAATGATATGCAAAGAAAATGTAGCCTTAATACCCTCACTTAAATATATCTTGCATTTACACAGGATTGCCAAAAAAACATTGTGATACTGTTGAATAATTAGGGTTCAGGTTTGAACACCACCCTGAGCAAATACCTGTCTTCCTCTCAGTAAATGCTTGGTCACTTCTGGTCAGAGAGTGTGTGCCCAAGCTCACAATGTGATGCTGGCATCCATGAATATTGAGACCATATGTGGGGGTGGGTTTTGCCCTGCTGGTGAGACATTCCCAGAGCAGTCTGAGAGCCTGATACACGAGCTGTACACACAGCTTTGGTAAACACTATAGCAGAACAGAACATAGCAATTATATCAGACAGCCATATTGTGCAGTGATTTGTCATCAATGTAATCAAAGACATGGTGACAAATATTTTATTTAATGGACAAACTAATATTACAAAGATATATGTAACCTGACTTGGTATTTGCTGACATTTTCTGTTAGTCACACTGACGCCTATAAAACAGCCAAGGTCAAAGTGTGTTCTTGTCAAACTGGCATCTTAATGGAGCTAATAATCTGTAATGATGGATGGCAGAATTCTTGGCCTCACTCCTTGTTAAAGATGTTCCTGGACACCTGGTCACACACAACATAGCGTTCAGGCTCTGTGCTGCTTTTGATTGTGTAGCTCTCTGTGTCTCTGTTGAGAGTGATCTAAATGAAATGTAGTCTGTCACACATTTAGTGCATGCTGCAGAGGATCATCACAGATGAAGGAGGAACTAGAAAAAAATGATAAAAATGGATAGAGGCCACCTTTATATGTTTTGCAGGAGTAATGTTTTTGCTGTGATAATCATCTTGAACTGAAGTGAAAAGGTGAACTAGATTGTAAAAGGCAGGAATTCCTGCTAAGTTGAACTGCATTCCTTGTGTCAGCAGAGTAAAAGTCTCACCTCCCTTTGAGGATTTTTATCACTTCTCTTTATCACTTCGGCTTGGCTTCTGTAAATCCAGACCTTTGACTAGAGGCACTGATGATTGTAGTTAGAGGGCTAGGGTCAGTTACATCGGCTCATTTGCAGGAGAGCGACATCATTCTAATTGGATTAAATGTTGTAGCATTTTCAATGTTTGTTTTCTTATTTACTTATACAGCACAACAAACAGTGATGGGGGAAAAAGCTGTGCAGCAGTGCAGGGGAGCAGGGCTAAAGATATACATACTATTGGATTCAAATATCATTAGGAAGCTATTAAAGTAGCAGAAATTACTGTGTAGTATCCTTTGTAGTGTCCCTGTAAAGTCTGTCCAACCACTCACATCCTAGACCAGGCACTTCCTGTGTTTGGGATATGTCTGCCAAGGGATGTATTTTTTTCTTCTTTTGAACAGCTGTGACCTTAACTTATGTTACTGTTAGTGTTGTGACACGTTTCAATTTCAGCGATAGAGGCACTCCATATCAGTCTGAACCCTTTCACAGCTAAATCCTCTATGGAGTGGAGTCTACAGTCACAAAAGAGCCCTCTTAGTTAACCTCCCCTGTCAGCATAGTCTGTACACTGGAACATAATACAGGGCCATACATCAGTGCTTAACCTGCCTGCACTCTTTCTCTCCAGAGTCCACCATTAGATTGATCTGCCTACAGGATTCCCAGCTCTCAATAGTCACCGGTTTAGATTACAGAGC
This sequence comes from Alosa alosa, assembly GCF_017589495.1. Classification (NCBI taxonomy): domain Eukaryota; kingdom Metazoa; phylum Chordata; class Actinopteri; order Clupeiformes; family Clupeidae; genus Alosa; species Alosa alosa. Next base: position 11,508,617 of record NC_063199.1, read on the forward strand.
TGTTTGGACAGCGCTTTATCGGCGTAATTGCTTTTGAGCTGATCGTCGCTCTCAAGGGTCATGAAGAGAAGAGAGAAAAGCTGGAGTGAGTAACCTTAGTCACCTGGCATGTTTGAAAAAGTCTATTGCCACAAGAGGATTTCAGTCTGTGTCTCTTCAAAGGGATCAATTATTGTTCATTTTCATCATTGCTTTGACATGCCTAAATAGGAATACAAGTCAACAAGATATACACATAGAGGGCATTTTGTCACACAAGGGAAGTGTAATTATTTGAAAAAAACCTGTTGAAAATATCAAATCACACAGCAAACAGAATTTGACAAACCGATAGGGAGCTTACTATTTTGATTGTTTCAATTTAGAATTGTCTCAAGAGGTGATAAGGTATTCAAATTCCATTCTAAGAATATTACTATAATGTGATGACAGTCTTGCATTTGCCCTCCCTCAATTCAATATTGTGTTTTTCATTTCTCCTTGATCTAGACTATTTTTCCAGAATCAAAACATACTAGATCCCCTTTGGCCTTTTCACATATGTAAAAACAGAAATGTTTGCTGTTTGCTTAATTAGAGTTTTTCTCAGTTGCCTTGGTGCTTTTTTGCACATCATAGTAGCAATTTCTCCTTCCTCTGAACAAATTGCAAATACTTTTGGACATGTATCAGTTGCTTTCATACAATTCTCTGCTGTTTTTTAACATTATCATTTGCTTATGTCATGTCAGTCAAAATTAACAATACTTATGAATGCTGAATAGTCGTTCCAAATAAAACTAATAGTCTTCATTTCATTGCTTGAGTCATTACATACAAAATTGTTGAACTAGTTATCAAATTCTGTCACAATGCTTTAGAATTGCAAAGAGCATACAGTAAAAAATGCACGTGTATTCAGTGTCTTGTACTCACTTACTCACCTAACTACAGCAATGTGTAACTTTACTGTAGTTTTCAAATGGCTGTGCAAGTGCTGTATAGTGCTGTCTTGAGCATGTTCAGGTAGTGTCACCGAGTTCTGACCTTTTTTTGCATTGGAAAACACTGAGAGAACGGTCATAATGAAAACATGACAAAGCCATTTGACTATCTTGTTCATAAATGATAGTGTCAAGACTTCTAATTTTGATGACACTGACAGTTTCATTGACATGAATACCTGCTTTTGAGGAATGGACTATCCATTTTGAGCAAGTGACGTGCTTTTGCAGGTCATCCACTAGGTTTTGCAGTTTGCACTAATTGTTTTGAGAATTGCACTAACTGCTGTGCAAATGTTAATAGTGATGTGAGAAAAGCACCAAAGTGACTGAGAAAAACTGTAACTAACAAGCTCTTGGTCACTGTAATGCTACTTAGATAGGAAGCCCATTTTAAACCACACTTGAATGAAAGAACAAAGGTGCTTTTTGTGCAGCTTGTGAAATATCAAAAGTACACAAATACATCACACTCAGCATAATATTTTGATTGTCTAGAAAATGCCCAGGTGAGTGCTTTCTCTGACATGTTTGTATTTCCCAATAAGTAGGTTACACACAAAGGAAACAGACATAACAAAGAGAAAGCAATGAGTTTATCTAGGTAGCAGCAGCAAATCAATCACATTTGAAAAGTGATTTAGAGCTGTGAGTAAGGTGTGTTGCCCTAGATTCAGCAGGTGTGCAGAGCAGAGTGGCTGTGAATGAGAAAGGTACACATGCCCAGAGCTCAAAAGGCCATTACTTGGGCTTCAGCTCATCACTTCAATGGAGGATGATGGACAAGGGTGTTAATGCTACATTTCACATTGATCTTGATCCATTCTTATTTCACAATTTTCTAATTCCATTGCTATGTGAATCACTAAACATTTTACTAGTTGTCTTTTTTCCAGCACAGGATTGTTATGTGAGTAAATAGCAGACAGACAGTATTAGGAGCAGCTGCTTAAAAAAATAAATTTACCATAAAATTACCTTAAATCCGTTGACTGCTGAAACCTCCAAAAACTCTCTCTCTCTCTCTCGTTCTCCATCTCTCTCTCTCATTATCTCTCTCTCAGGCTAAAGGTTGATTAATGTGTTTCTGCTCTATCTGTGGCATGAATCAAGCATACATACTCACACTTTTACAGGGCTGATAAGACTGCTGTGATTAATGTGTTCAGATGAACTGATACCTGTGGTCCACTGCATCAATGTCTTTCTGGTGTGGAAAAAGGGAAATACCAGTGCACAGTTCAAGGGCTGAGAGGGAAGTGGAGCTGTAAACGTCAGTGATTAATCTGTGTGCCGTGACCGAGGTTCGAGGGGAGCTCTCACTCTAAACAGCCGTCACTTCCAGGGTCCTCCAGCCATACCAGGTGCCGGCCCAGAGGCCTCCTCACATCAGCCCCACGTCAGGCTCGCACAGCAGCATGGCCCCGAGACACTGCACAGGCACCAGGAGCTCTGAGAGCTGCTTAGAAAAGAACTCTACAGGAAAAAGGACCCAAATGCTGTTGTTGTTGTTGTTGTTGTTGTTGTTTGGTCCGTAGAGGAAGTGCCTGGTTATTAAATGAGCGGTAGCAGTGGAGGCCCTGCTGGGAGCGTTTAGCAGCGTGGCGTGGCGTGTCTGTGTGTCTGGAGGCTGAGAGTGACGGATAAGAGGGGGCCGGAGGAGCTCTGACGGAAGAGGACAGCAGGGTGAGCTCCTCCGGCTACTCCCCTCTCACTGGCCGCCTCTCTGGGCCTCCCAGCCTGGAGGGAGCCCTCAGTGTCAGCATCTCACACAGGCCTGATTCAATTAAGATTAAGAAAGCCAGATTGACAGAGGTCACAGGGCAGTAGGTTTTCTGTGCGAGTGTGTGTGGGGGTTACACAAAGTATGCAGCGCATGAAGGTTTCTCTCTCCTGTTAAACTTGTGTGGTATTCTAGGTTATGTCTTTTCTTAAGACCTACAGAAATAAGGAGGGTGTAGGATAGTGCAGTGCTTCTGTTTATGTTTTCTATTATTATTGGCAATTTTATATGTACACACATACAGATGTATGGTACTGTGGAAATGTAGATTTAGCACATTGTTACATTTGAAGAAGTTAGTTATATATTGAAAGCAAATAATGTACTAGTTATTAAATTATAACAAAGTTTTTAACACAATCTCTGAATCTCTTTATAAAATAAAAAACATGCAAACAAATGCAAATATTCAAGTAGTTCTCACTTTGGTTCCTATATCATTATCATGTTTAACAATCTTCATCCACAAATCATTTTGCCAAAGACGCAATGGCATTACAACCCTTAAATACCATCAATTATGTGTCCCCACTACAAATCAAGGAACACTTAGTGGGGGAAACAGAGTAAAAATTAACCAAATGCAGTCACTGAGGGTGTAATTGGCCACTTCACTGTTCTGACACAAAGGACTAGCTAGATGGGCTATTTAGCCAAATTAGATGAATGCTCTCCGCAGGCCCTTAAATACACTTCTCACTGGCAGCACAACAATGTGTTGACCTTTCAACTTTGGCACAACCCTCCTCAGCCTGAGTTAACTGCAGTCTCCCCTCTCCCCTCCCACAGCTGCCTCTTGTTATGACAGCCCAATAAAGCGGACGGCAGCCAATGGGGGCAGAGCCCAAGCTCACTGAGGAGGCGGCTGGGTGAAAACAGAGGAGAGTGGAGGCGTTAACTCATCAGTGGCCATTGTCAAACCCAAATGGTTGTCACAAAAACCTGTCCTGAATGGGAAATGATGCTTAATGACATGGAAAAGAGCTTCAAAGGTTAATAGGGTTTCATTGTGAAATGGCCACAATGCTCAGGGTGTCTTCAAAACCCCCCTGACATTGATACACCTTAGAAATGTTAAGTATTCTCACTGCCTTCATTTCATAACAATTTATCCATGTTTTTTGCTATTTAAATAGTGTGATTGTACACAATTCCTATTTCACTATGATTATGAACTATGATTCACTAATCATTTACCCTGGGTTAGATAGCAAAAGCCAGTCGAACATCCTGCCTTGTCGATCTGAGTTGCTCTCTGGGGTAGCAGAAGGACCAGGACGATGTAATCTCAAGCAATTAACTGCATTGTTTGAGAGCGCGCCAGCATGGGATAGATATCACACTGGCATCTGCATATGTGTCACTTTGGCTTCAGATGGAAAGTGCCGATGACAACAGCGATAGCTCTTACCCCACTGCACTCTGGGAGTTTGCCTGGTGGAGGTTGGCCTGGCGCTGAGTCTGTCTGTCACTTGGCCCTGGGGAGCCAGGAACCGAGACTGGCACCAGCACAGCACTGGGCTTCACGCGCTCTATTTGTGTCTCGCACAGACTGCACTGCACACACCCACAATTACTCAGGCGCTGACTGTAGGTTTCGGTCTTTATCTTCTGTTGGACAAACAAAAAAAAAAGTGACAGAATGCTCATTTGACAAGCTGATTGTCCTGGGCAGAGGAGAGGGATGGCCGCTGGTAGTGAGTGGCCTCTCCCCCTCAGCAGGTGACCAGGGATGCCCTGGATGAGGTGTACACAGACTACATTCAATAGGATTAGGGCTTGTGTGCTTTGTGAGAGCAACATACTAGGAATATTGTGTGAGTCGGGGTAGCAGGAGTTGGGTTTGCAGCCTCTCTGCACTATTAAGAGGCTGAGTTGACATGACACGGCCGGTGAGATGCTAGTGTGCTGGATTACAGATGGTGCAGTCTAAAGAGAAAAGGGATGATTGTGCAAATGAGGGCCTGATAATGGTCATAATCACATTCCTGCTATTGTGGCACTTGTCCTCTCCAGAGAATGAGAATGCTGTGCGGATATGAGTGGGCGGCGTGAGGCGGGATCTGCCACAGGCGTGCTGCTCTCTGGGTGTCCGGGCGCTGCGCTGGGCAGCTGCAGTTGTGGGCGTGGGCGTCCTGTAGAGCCTCACACCTTCCAGCAGCATGATGGATGACCGGCTGGTCTGAGTAAGCCTGAGGTCAGAGATAAAGTAAGCGCAGCTGACAGTAGTGTCACATGTGAGGCACCTCTACTTCTTTTTTGGGGGGGCTTTTTATGCCTTTAATGACAGGACAGTGGAGAGTGACAGGAAGTGAGTGGGAGAGAGAGCAAGGGTGGGATCCGGAAAGGACCACGGAGCGGGAATCGAACCCGGATCGCCGGCGTACGGTGCAGGTGCCACAGCCAGTTGCGCCACAGCTGGGGCCACCTCTACTTCTTAATACCCAGGACTTCCTCATCTGTCTATTTAGGAATGCACTGCCATGTTCTGTTTACCAAATCAACCTCACACATAACAACAGAAGTTGGAATGTGTATTCAGTTACGTCTGCTGACAAGTTTTTGGAAATGCGACAAGATGACAAATTCATTGATGTAACCTGAGTTTAAACATGGCCTACACCCACAAAATAAACACGTTGCCAGGTCCACCATCTGATATTTGTTTGGTACAAAACAAACAGAATTTAAAAAGGGGTGTACAGTACATTTGTTTTGAATGAAGTATAATTGATTTGAATTGGCTGTGATCAATGACTCCTTTAAAAGTAGTGGTGTTGTGATAAAGTGCTGATAAGTTGTTCTGTAGAAGTGGATAAGAGAACAGTGACAAGCTTGGAAATCAGAATGATCACAAATATTATTGTTTGTGTTTCTGGATTAAACACAGACCGTACAGGTGTGCACAAATAAAAAACATTTGAACTCCACTCAGTAAGAGTATTGTATTATAGCCTAATATCATTATGGTGTTTATTTTCCCACAAGCCATCTCCCAAAACAGAAGTGTCAAACTGTTTCTATTTTCCAACATTCATCTGGCAAAAAAATTCCTAAATGTACTAATCCAAAAGCAGTTAGTATAACTATGTATCTGGTTCTTGCAAATGTGTTATGACAAACACATTAAACTGACTGTTGTACAGAGCCGAGCATTCAACATAATCAACAGGGGAAATAATAAAGGAAACATAATGTAGCCCCCACATCTTTGCTCTGGGCTGAAAGAGGAGAAAGCCTGCCGGAGACACACAGGGCATCTTTAGTCAGTCCTGTGGTTTGCCACTATCATCATTTTCCACCTAAACAATCCAAATCCATGCTGTGCCGAGACTCCTCTTCAGTTGAGCGTGATCTTTCCACTCTCCCGTTGTCCTGTCTGTAGGCCTTGTTCTCTAATTACAGCCCTCCACTTCAATCCGATCCTCCTGCTAAACAGCGCATTGATGCAGCTTAAAACAGAAACAACATGTTAGCGCCGCTGGCAAGACAGGGTGAAATCAGAGGACGCCTGAGTCACCTCCTCTGCACCTCTCCTGCTGGAGGAGGCTGGGACGGACGGGGAGGGATACTGTGTCACCGCCACGGTGAGCGTTTAGCTGCAGGCACAAAACACAAAGCCAACAGCTCGCTAATCAGCTTTAATTTGCCTGTCCTGGGGCAGACACCGAGGCTGAGAAATGATTCCGGTTGAAGCGAGTGTTCTGAGAAGGTGGTGGGAGGTGTGTGTGTGTGTGTGTGTGTGTGTGTGTGTGTGTGTGTGTGTGTGTGTGTGTGTGTGAAATAATGTGTTTCATGTGGCAGAAACAAGAATTTTACTTGCAATCCTCTAAAGTAGAAGTGATATGATACGGCTATTCGGCATACAGTATTTTAGGTGCACAGATATCCTTTTAAGAGGTGTAAAACAATGGGAAATCGTTAGACAGAAAATTGTCCATATCAGTTTCAGCATGCTCCCCTCTGCTCCTTGTTATGCAGATATCCATTTCCTCCATTTCTCAAGAGCTTCTGCATTATTTATTATCCATATTTATTATTCAAAACCACTGAAACTGACAGTTTGCTCTGTAAGGGGAAAGCTTCAAATATAAATCATCAGCCAAATAAACACTCAGTATAATCCCTAAGGCCAATATAAATATATCTCTTCTCTGATAGATTATCTTGGTGCTACAAATGTCCAAGGGAAATGTTGATGTGCTTGTCTATTAACTTAGAAAGCATAAGATTACAGCCAGCCTCATAATACATGTTACAGTGCACCTGAAAGATGATTATTTGTAGAGCTGTTATCACAAAAAAAGAGTAGAGGGACAGACTGTATTTTAAAAATACATTATTTTTAAATGTATTAATGTACAGTATCTCAGGGTATAATATATGTAAAAGACTGATGACTAATGAATGACATCTAGTTGATAATGTATAATTCAATGGGTAATGTAAATATTAGTCAAAACCCAAGGAAAATGCTACACATTTGTGGCTTGATAAAAAAAGCCACAAATGTGGCTTTTTTTATCAAGCATCAACATTTTTTATGATGTTTAAAATGTTTAGTTTTGTGTCCAATGGAACACAGTCACTCCAAATACTGTGTAACCAAAGAGAAAATGCAATATCAAATACACCACAACAAGGTTTAGTGTGGTTATCATTTCCTAGCTACTTTTAATCTGATTATATTTATTCAGCAATATTACATTTTATACAAACTTCATGCCAATGCAAAGCAATGAATGTGTGAACAAAAATCCCAAGAGTTGTGTATTAATATATAGATATGTAGGCCTACTGTATAAGCCTAGCAGGAACTCCACTATCTAATGACAAGAGTTGCTATCAGTCCCATAGAAGTATTTCATCAAGGTGAAAGAGCGGATAATGTCTCTGCAGACAGGAGCGTTTCATCAGCTGTGGAGTTGGAAATCCTCTTACCGCTAAGCAGGGAGATACCCTTCATATACACTGTTATGAGGTGAGGGGAGACTGTATGGATGCTGAGGTTCCGAGCTGCTGTTCACATGGTGGCTATGGTCTTAGTTTACAGTACTACATACACAGTGTTGCATTTGCATACATTCATGTGGCAGGCTCTTTTGTGTCTCCTGAACACCTGATGACTGTGCAGCAATCCAGATTTCCAAACATAGAATACTAGTGTCATATCATAACTCAAAGCATGTCTTTTGGTGCCACTGAAAAGCAAAGTTTTCCATCAAAAATTTGATTGCTTGCCTAACCCATTTAACTATTTATGTAGATAGAACATTGTCATAGGCTTTGGTAAATCCCAGCCACCTCATAGTACTTGGCATCTCAGGCACTTGAAAAGAGATGACAATGAATACATAATCTCCTGCCTTAGTTAACAGTGCACACCAGTGGTGCCTGAGTTAAGTGGCGCTGCTTCAGTGAGAAGCGCAGTTCTCCTCATTTCTTCCCTTTTTCTCTTCTGTTGTGTTGTTCTGTAATCTACCAGTCATGTATGTGATTGGATTTCAGCTCAACAAAAACCTAAAATTACATACCTATTGTGCGGAAGCTAAACCCAGTTAAGCAAGGAGTATGGTTGGGTGCTAACTGCTCTTCTGGTGGAGGCTGGTTGAGATCCAACCCTCCTCTTCACTGGCGCTGGGGAACTGCTAATGGGATTAGCCAGTCTTAGCTCCCCAGAAGCATGGACAGACACATTCAGCTTGACAAATGGAAAATAATGGGGAGTGTTAGGCAGACGAAACCCAGGTTTTTGGGCTGCCCCTGTCATAGAAACGCAAAGCACTGTGCCAAAAAGAGTAACTTCTGTAGTAGTGGAAACGGCAAGGCTCCTCATAGCCCTGATTCAGACCCATCCGTCATGCTTCCCAGTAAGGCTGCACTCATGCTGGAGTATCACAAAGAGAAAGATAAGATAGGGTGTGACTAATGTGCCACACAATATCTAATTCCACATCTCAGATAAAGAGAAAAACGCTGCCTTAGAGCTGGAATAAATATTATCTGTACAGTGACCATGTTAAGAGCACAAGCTACAGAAGTTCTGTGTTAATAATGGTGTAAGTGACCATGTCTGTTTTGCTGCAGTAATGCTTGTTAACAGATATTTAAAGTGTAACTTTTTCCTTGCAAAAACATTTACAACACTCAGTTGTAGCATCATGTCAGTGGAAGAAATAATGGATTCTACACCACCTCAATAATATAAATACATTAATGCCAACAGGACCATGGTCATAACCAATATAAATCCCTGTACTGCTTGTTTATTTAGGAAGGGGGAAAATGGTTTTGAAATTATACTAAAGTGACATTGACAACTGTAGGATCAACATCTGGGTCAAGAATACTGTCTCATCTTATATGTTCACTTTGGCCTGGCAGTATCTCAGAACTTAACCCCTCAGACCTTTATGGACACAAAACGCCTCATATATTCTGTTAACAGACACTGCTTTTCCAGAAAATGCAACTTAATTTATGACAGAATAAACACTTAACTATTCACACATGATAAGCTAATTCCATTCTGGCAGTAACATGTAAATAATGTTGCTGCTATTCTTTAAATAGAAATTCATCTCAAATAATAGCTTATATCCAGGTAAAACAAACATGGACCATGTGAACAATATGAACCTGCTATACACAGGTGGATCTACAACTAGAGTCAGCTGCCATGGCTTTTGCGACCATCCTGTGTCTTGTGTCATTTAGCTGACCTTACAGTAACCAGTTGTCTCCACTCTTTGGAGACTACCCAGCAGAGTGGCAGGATTATCTTATTAATGAAGGCCTTGGAGGCCTTGTCACACATGTCTTATTAAAACTCTCTACGGACTGCATCCCTTCACCACACATATTGTCAGACACTTGCTATCAGGTGTGCGTGCGTGCGTGCATGCATTGAAAAAAGATTCCATAGACAGGCTAATACAGCTGTTAAACAAACAGTTTCCATTCCCAGTCTTGGGAACCTGTAGTCAAAAAGTCACAAGACATACAAATTATTGGTAGTGGGGACTTTGCTGGAAGATGTTGGTTTCCCTGTGAGTACCGGTTCAGTAGGAAGACAAATTGCTGTTATTGTGTGGTCTGCCAGAGTGCAAGCCCAACCTGCAGCGGGCAGGAAAGCAATTAATCTGGAAGTGAGCAGGAGAGCATCTGGCCAGAGAGATGGAGTCTCCCTCCACCGGCGCTGCAGACTGGAGAGGAGACCACAGCACACTGCTTATTGTACATTTCAATTAAGGGCTTGTTAACACTCTTTATCTCAACAGTCACAAAATTACCATCGCAATGCATTTTGCAGGAGGAGGGAGAGAACTGAAGGGCTGATGATTGTGGCTGAAATGAGAACTGGGTGAGCGTTGGGACTCGCCGAATAGATTCCGAGGAGGCGGCATGTTGTAATAGATCTGGGCTTGGTCGCTAATGGTTGTTTAATATGACCATCACTGTTCCCAACTCCCCCAGCACACTGGGAACGCTCGCCAGCGCACCCCCATCCCCACCCCCAATCCTCTTTAACACTCATTCAAGATGACAGGAAAAATGAAAGCATTTGAGCTCTCAATGGAAAAAGTAATCATTGGTACATTATCCTCTGCTTGCCCTATCATGCTAATGCCGGGCAGAAATGTCACCAAAATGTGGTTAAGGGCTGACGCCGTGTTGTTGAAGCGCTGCTACTGGGATGATTAATAATAATAAATAAATATAAAATCTTCAATTTGTATGTAAATGCACTGAGGGTTCTCACATCACTGTCTGCTGCTACCTGCGTCTGGAGACAGATCATAATAAAGTGAAGCTTAATGTGGTAATTATGGGCCTTGATCATGATTCAACTGGCCTGCAAGAGTAGAGGGGCCGGATCCACAGAGCTCTCTGCCACATTGTCTGCTCACAGACGCTCCACGCGCTGTAGGTGTTTGGCTTCATGGATTTCACTTCACATCTCGATGTTTATTTGATTCTTGTGTAGACTCATATGTTTTGCTTCTTCAAATTCTCGGATCTTTTCATGCAAAAACTTCCACTTTTTTATACGTTATTATATTCTCGAATCATGGACCAGTACACTTTAGATATCTATAACAATTAGCATATAAAACACACAATATGTAGACACTTTGCCTGAGGATAGAACAATTTTGCCTCTTTCTGTGAAAGTTCATTCCCATCACAAAGGAATGAAAATCATGCACCTGCATCTCTAATAGCTTCAGACAGAAGACATTCAGGTCTGCTTATCTCCTGACTCACTGTAAATAAGTCTGCTTTGTATTAAATTGGATTTCACAGATCACCAAGGCTAGCAAAATGCTTCCACTCAAGTGTACCTCTTCAGAGAAACTTATCAACATCTTTAATAATATTTGGCATAACTGCTGCATTCATGCAATGCCTTTAAATCAATAAATAACATATAAATATTAATAGTTTTGAATTGTGGAGTTGGAAGACAGGTCCGAAGAGTGGAGTGGAATAAACCTAAACCCTATTGAAAAGAAAGCTTGAGTTAACTCTTATTCATATTTAAGAATGTTATGATAAAAGAATGTGGAAATGAAAAATATAGAAGAAAGAAATCAGGACGTAGGCACCAAACGTAGACCAGTAATGCAGAAAGTAAGACAGAATTGAAAGATTTTCATTTAGTGTCAATAATCCAGATCCAGAAACTGTTTTAATTACAAATGTTTGGACATTTTAGCTTCAAACTTGTTGGAAAATATTGCATCACTCTTTTTCCATTCTAGACTTTTTTCATTCTTCTATAAAATCACTTGTCATGGTTAAACATTTGTCTGGGATACCCTCTGAGTAAGTTACTACTGCAAGATGCGCTTCAACTGCAATACTGTATGTCTGTATTCAATTTCAATGTTAGTTGGCTAGTGGCTGGGAAAATACACATTTATGTGATACGGGTATATGATGTTCATCTTCAGTCACCTTAACCAAAGGCTATATTTTCCTTTACCCTATTTAATGTTGACATACATATTTATATGACCCAATGAGATTTACGCATAATATTTCACATCATAAATTATTTCTCTATAATCTCTATAATCTTATCAGTACAGTATGACCTTCTCACAAACGTTTCCAACTTTGACTTTTTCCTCTGTCTTCTGGAGCTATCATCTTAAATCATTAGGAAACCATCTTTAGCAAACCTCACAATAGTTTAAGAAGAAGAAGTTTCACAGGAAACCTTCCAGGGTATAAACTAACTTTTTAGCACTTCATTTTGTTATTTTGTCGAAGTGTAGCGATTAGATAACTCTTTTCCATAGAGTGTGTGTTGTGTTGGACATTTTCAGGGAATTGTCTTAATAGCCCATGTGGGTGTCCTCAGTGCCACACCACACTAGATACAGCATTCATGAGTCCAGGGGATGGACTGCAGACCCTAAACTGTTGGTTAGCATAGTTGAATTCATGTCGTACACGAGGTAAATGTTTTGGCCATTTTTTGTTTTGGTCATTACTTGTCTTCACAATTCAAACAAATGCAGACCATGCAGCTTGTTTCTGGATTTATCATTTTTTTTTCGAGGATAATTGTTTACAAATGTTACTGTGTTTTGTGTTTTAGTGATTTTACTGTTTTAGGAATGTGGAGATGTTACTGTTTCATTTTGTTCCTGTCCCATATGTTTCAACTTGTATCCAAACGCTGATGAATATTGCTGCTTCTATAAACATGTGGGAGAAAAGCCTTTACTTCCATTTGTCTCATCCAAAGAACTTGAAGTTGTAATTAAATCATTAAATTCTTGTCCATGCTTCACAGAGCATGGAGAAATTAACTTCCCACCAACCTCATTTTGTATTTGAACACCAAATAATGATTTTCTGCCCATCTAATTACAAACCTAACATCTGATCGCACCAACATCCGAAGGGGATTAGCAAAAGCAAAGGCATTAGACCTCATTACCAGCTTGAGTGCAGAATTATTGCCTCTTGTAATTGGATGGTGAGATTTATATACAGATCAGGCAGGTCTCTGTAATACTGTAATAACAAGCTTCATTGGTCAGCCACTTATCTGAACTTCACAGGAAAACAAAACAAGTGCCTGAGCTGAATAAGCATCTCATTAACCTGTAACCCTTAGCACAGCTGGAACATTCATGTTTACATTAAGGCCAAATGGATTCATCCATTTCTGCAGCTCACTGTAGTGCTCCTGTGCAAACAGTCTGTTTCATTTATTTAACGGAGGTAATCTAGGCCAGAGAGAGAGAGGGAGGAGGGGCTGAAAATGAGCCGTCTCTTCAGCTTGGCTGAACATATCTATTACTTAAGGCTAACTGGCTGTGAAACTACCCATTTGGAGGGTTCTAACGGGACACTTGCTTCTCACTAAAGGAGTGTATTGGATCTGGTGGAAATGAGAGACAGAATTACAGATTATCAAGCAGATATTATTTTTCTGCTTTTGTTTCTTTTCAAAATACATAATCTAAAGTATTAATTGAGTCTAAAAAAGAGATGTCCAGAAACCCCTTGGAAATAATTGTATTATTTAAGTTCATATGAGGTTACACGTTACAGCCACAATCCAGCAGTGAACTTGAATTAATCAATGTTACATTATGTGACAAATGTGACAGTTGTGCTACATATTTACATTGAGCTATGTAAATACATACAAATCACCAGCTGAATGGATGAATGATGGGGGAGCACTTAAATGTAAAAAAACAAACGTAGACTTAAACGTCAGTCCGTCAGGCAAATGGCACTGCAGCCTGATTTGTCAGTGTACTGCAAGGGTTTTCCTACTTGCTGTACACTGTACCTCTAATGACAAAAGTTACTGGGTCTGTGTGTGACTCTTTTTCTCACAAGGTCCATTGGTGCCATGCTCCTGTTTGGGTGAGATTCAGAGGACTGCATACTCGGCTGTTCACCTCACTGTTGTCCAACACCACAACAGTGCAGCTGCTCTCGACTTCAAATGTGTTCCTGCCTAAACTAGTATTGCATCAGGCTCATAGGGACTAACATGTGGACAAGTCAACCCAACATGTTTGGCCGTTCTGCCTGTGATGAACCACTTTCTTATCTTCCTTTTCCCTCCCATTAGGCAGGGTTGTGGTGGTAAAATAAGAGATGGGTAAACTTTGAATTCTGTGATCACGGTAAGGTATGTGCCATGTGGTATCAGATTTTTTTTTTTTTAAAGCTTACAGAACATATTTGATGAAGGTGGAGGTTATTGTCCAATGTTTATAACCATGCCAGTGGTATTAAATGGTTCCTAGAGTGTTGATGTGTGTACATATTGTAAGTGTGGATAATACAGTGTGATTTTTTAATGTTAAAAGTTGCAATTGGTGAATGAACTGTTTTGAGAAGTGGATAAACTCTAATAAGAGGTGGATAAACTCTTATCTCTGACATTTTTTAGAGGTGGATAAACTGCATTTCCTTGTGTTTAGCCTCCACTACATCCATGGTTACAGGGAACAGGATCAACCATATTGCCACAATAGTGCTGGGACATCTTCACACCCACCCCTGGTAAACTCAGCAATAACAATTGATATAGATAGGTAACAATTATGTGTTCTAAAACTAAATGCGATTTAGTTAAACTGTCAGGAAGTGTACCATGAACTATGAAAACATAGTCTACCATTAAGTCATTTTAGCATTCCTGTTCAAATTCAGAATCACTATCAAAACATAAACATAAAGTTGTGAATTATGTACCTGCACAAAACACGTTCATTTTGGCCATTGGACAGCTTAGCAAAAGCGCGAGTATGCAACAGAAGAACAAACAGGAGGGGGTGCGAATGTGTGGCTTTTAGAAAACGGGGAGGAGTTTCGTATGGAACAGAAATGTCACTCACACCAAACGCTCTCATGTGAGGCAATCTGCGACGACCTGACCCCCAAGTAGGCAGATCAATTGCAAAGTCAGGGAGGAGAGTGCAAGGGGAAAGCGCTTCATATCGCTCTCAGAGACAGACGTTGCCGTTTTACTTAACCGTTGTAAATTGGATCACTTTGTCAAGGGAGATTCTGGACTCTTTGCGGTGGCTGCAACCTATGGTGTGACCATGTCCCTTCCCCAACTGGCATATCAGTATATAGGACCACCGTGCTCTTCTGAGCGCCACGGCGTAGTAAACGGCCGAGCTGGTGCGGAGTTTAGTCCGTCCGGCACCCTGTCCAATGTGTTATCCACGATGTACGGAGCACCTTTCGCGGCCACACAAGGATACGGCGCTTTTCTCCCGTATTCATCAGACATTGCTCTTTTAAATCAGCTGGTAAGTTGACTGTTTATTTTTTTATTCTTAAAACTAAGTCAGTCAGAATAATTATTGTAATTGTTTTTGTTTCTCCCTGAGGTAGTAGTCTAATTTATAGCCTATTTGAGTGGCCTACTATTGTTTGGCACCACTCATTTTGCCCACCGACTTAAGAGCTGCGATGAAAGTAGACTATACGTGCAAACGTATGTCTCTGTGGCCAACTTTTATAGTGCATGACCAGGTTTAATAGCTGTTAGTTATCACAGAGGCCTCTGTTCTGCTCGTGTTCTTATAAAACAAATTGCCTTTGTTGAATAAATGCGAATTCAAATTTTTAAATGAGCTACAATTAAGCAAGTGTGTAGACTAAATTTGAATTTATAAGATGTGTGTGACAATGCAGTTTTTCTCATTTCTCTATCCCCCTCTAACTTCCACAGGGCGCTCATTATGAACTCAAGGAAGCTCCTGGCATGCAACACCCAGGACTTTCACATCACCCATCGCCGTTTTATCCATACGGCCAGTGTCAGTTTGGCGATCCGAATAGACCCAAAAATGCCACGCGGGAGAGCACGAGTACACTGAAGGCCTGGTTGAGTGAACACAGAAAGAATCCGTACCCAACAAAAGGCGAAAAAATTATGCTGGCCATTATCACTAAAATGACTCTAACTCAAGTGTCTACTTGGTTTGCCAATGCCAGACGGAGACTCAAGAAGGAGAATAAAATGACCTGGGTTCCAAAGAGTCGAACCGATGAAGAGGAGAATGGATATCCAAGCGATAACGACAGGGAAGGAGATAAAGAGGACGACGAGGAAATTGACTTGGAAAATATTGACACAGAGAAAGTAGAAAATAAGGACGATTCAGATTATCAGGAGGATGTCAACTCTGAAAGGAAACTAGCTGATAAAAGCGATTCTGAGTTATCCGATGCTAACGAGGACATACCCAGACATGACGCAAGATTCATAGAGCATTCTATAAAAGAAAGCAAAAATATTCGCGTGGTCCCAGACAAGCAAGAGAGCAATCGTTTGGTTCAGCCAAGTGTTACACAGTCCAGCGATAAAAGTAAAGCTAACCATGAACCACTGCACAATAACTCCACTCCTCCACAAAAACCAAAAATTTGGTCTTTGGCTGAAACTGCAACAATGCCGGACAACCCTCGAAAGTCTCCACAGCTTAACAGAACCTCTGCACTTGTTACCCATCCGGTCCTAACTCCACAGAAACCCCTCTCCAGTACAGTCGCGAAACTTCCAAACTGGACAAAACTGGCGTTTTCATCGCATCACATCGCTTTAAACGACCATTATCTTGAACTTGCAAAGCAGGTGTCTTTGAATAAAAACCTCTTATACAGACATAGAGATGAGAAGGATCACAGTTAGATTTCCCACTGGATTCATGGACTGTTTTGAATGTGTACGCTTTACCACTCAATGAGTTTTAAGTAAAATAATGGGATTCAGTGGGATTTTGATTAATTTATTTGTATTGTTTTTTTTTTATATATATATATTTCAGTAGCCTACCATTTGTGGAAAATGAATGAACAAAGTATTTTATATTATGAAGAGATTGCAATGGAAAAAGATGAGGTATCATATCGAATGTTGATGTCAAGTTTGTGTAACCGACTTCCATATTCTAAAACCACTTTTTCACACAAATAACACCGTTCTATTCTGTGGGGGCCTGACTTGTCAATACAAAATGATGAGAGGTTGCACCCTAAAATTAAGAGTATTATTCTAGGCCATCCCCAAAACAACATTGTGCCTTTGAAAATATCAAACATAAATTTGTAGCCTAAATGAAAAATCCTGCATACGCGTTTGTTATTTTTTGTTTCTATATTGCATAAATTTTAAATGGATTGTTTTCCTGATTTATCACATCAAGAAGGTTAGTGCTCGGTAGACTAATCGTTGTTAGGCCTACCTCAGAGATTCCGAAAAAAGGCTAATCTTGAAATTGCAAGCATGCCCGGCGGGCAACTACAAAATAAATGTTTTTTTGTTTTTTTATATAAATGATGCGTCTTGAGCCTACACAATATGTAAATTCATGTTTAAATGGGTTTGTTCATAGGCAAATACAAAGAACTTGTATAAAATAATCTGTGAAAGCTTTATATTTTTGTTATTAAAATGTTGCAAAATGTTTCATTCCTATTCTCATTTTTGGGATAAATTAGGCTAATCTATATCCTACAGCCTAACACCGTTAAATATCTCAGAATTCTTTCTCTGTTGACGTTTCTTCATCAATAGCCTATGGCTGATTTTGTAACTCGAATGCTAGCTCAATTTGTTTGTATGGCACCGGTGGTGGAGGTAACCCTAACTAGTTTTATATATGCTAACTGGTCCTCTGTTTTCTATGATTGCTTTCAACCCTTACCCTACACACTATGACATATATAACCCCCAGCCTACCACCTGACGCTCCAGCTCCCTCTACAGTCTTAACCGAAGACGAGCTTCCTGAGCGCAAAGAAACAATTTGGACATCATTCCATCGCGCTGATGCACTGCGCATTTAGCTTCTCCATGGCTCCAAGGCATTATGGAACAACAGACGCAATCAACATCCAATAATACAATTACAGAAAACAGAATAATATTGACTTGGTATATCCATTCAGCTTTCAATTTAGACCTATACTTAACCTACATAGATTTGAAGAGGAAATTAGGAAATTGTGCTTTGGCTGTAGGGATTACAGCCACATACGTATTCTTACGTCACTTATTAATGTGGGATGTGGGCAAAAAGGCTATTTGGTAGCCTATTTGTGTGATATTTCTGTAAGCATAGTAATAGGCTGTTGGTTAATTTTTTTTTTTTTTAATAAATTGGGAATATTTCATAGAGACATAGCCTATACATAACGAAGTAGGTTAAACAGAACAGCATCTTGGCTACACTACTTTTATTGGCTGCACAGTGAGCATTTGCCTTTTCAGAATTTGCTGCTTGAAAAGAGAGAGAGAGAGAGAGAGAGAGAGAGAGAGAGAGAGAATCAAGAGATTTCTTGGCTCTTGATGACTGACTTCACAGGGGTAGATGCTTCCTCTGAGTCACAAAGGCAACTCAGGTTTTGAGGACAAGGCAAAGTTCTGCACGGCTGAAAGATTAGGCCTATACACCTTTCTTTCAAAACTCTCGGATTTCTTTCATTTATGGAAGTCTACCTTTTTATTGTCAAATATACAAACGGGAAAGAGACATAGGACGATTGGGTCGATTATTTTGTGCTGTTTTCCTGATGTTTAGGAGATTAGACAATATTTAACATTAACTGATGATACAGGAGTAAATATGTACTGTGCGAAATTGACAGAGCATTTCTAATATTTGAGAAGACTCCAGCACTATTAATTCACGCAATTGACGTTGTCACAGTTTTCTCAGTCGCTTTAAGCATTATAGAATCATTATTAATGTTTGCACAACAGTATATGCATTTCTCGAAACAATTTGTGCAAACTGCACCAGTGGATTACCTGCAAAAGCATGTAACATGGTCAAAATGCTTATGGCTCAAAAGAAAATATAGGCTAGCAACATTTCAGTGCCATCAGAATGAGCATGTCCTGTGTCATTTGTTTAGAACAAGATATAGTCCAAATGCATTGCCACTATGGGAAACTGTAGGAGATCAGACAGGAGTCATATTTACTGTGTACTTTAACACTATTTGAATGTATTTTATTGTCATACATTTTTAAAAGACCAGACATTAAATTATGGCAGGTCTTACCAAAAAGTGAATAGAAATGGCAAAATGATACTTGACACTTTTGAATGTAATGAACCTAAGCCTAGATATTTTGGGATTTGCATTTGATAATGTAAAACAGCAGACATTTGTACACAATGAGAAATTGCTTTTAAGGTATGCACAATGCACAAGTGACTTCTTGATGTGGAAGTTGAACAAGTTGTTTCAAGAATTTCAAGAGAAAAACTATAAGATCACAGCAGGAAACATCTTGGAATATTATTATTGTTATTTACAGAATAGGGTCTGCATGGTATTTGTTTTTTTTTAATGATACACTGTCTATTCTTACTTTGATTAAAGCTCTACCTTCCCCTTGTTCCAGAAAAGGCAGCCAGAGTGAGTATAACATTGCCCTTAACATTCTGAGCAGTGTTTATGATTCGCCATCTTGGCCCAGAATTTAGACACCCTCTGTGAGCTAATAAGACAGTTTCTCATTGGCCTGTGTAACTATGATGAGAGAAATGTAACAGGACCTCTACAATTTCAACACAAGGGTCCAGCTCTTCTGAAAATCTGGAGAGCACTCCGGGAGAAATATATTATGAATTGCATGGTCAGAACCACAAATAATACTGAGGTTTAAAAGACCACATGGATTCACATCATTGTGCAAAGACAATTTCAGTCAAATTACTAGAAATATTCAATGTGTTTAAATAACATGCAGAAATGTCCAATACTATTCCAATTATAGATCAGATGTTTGTGTCTCTGTATGATGGGAAGAAGAGAGGAAGCAGAGACACAATTGGATCCATGAGATTATTTTCCTTAAAAATTACATCATGAAAAAGTTGACAATTCTCAATATAGGCCTATCTATACAACAACTGAAATAACACTGGTTCCAATGTAATGATTTGAGAGCATATTCTTCCCTGCTTTTCCCAGATTCATGTTACCAATTCTTCATAATCGGTTGTGGCTAAATAAGGACGTACGTACCCAAGGAGAATTTCAGTAGAAGTTTTTAGCAGTGTCTCAGATCCTGTATCTAATATATATGTGGCTGTGGATTGTACTCTACATTCTGTTCATCAAAAGATGATTTGGTCTAAATGTAGTGTTTATTTTATTATTTTCATTTACATCCACCAGTGACCAATGACATTGACATCTACATTTCCACACCACGCAGCAGTGCTGTTGCCATGAATGTTCATCATGTTCAGAACTCTGGTTGGATGAAGGCATAAGGGGTCATATCTCTTCTCCACTTTAACAGAACAGGCTACACCGTTTTACAGCATTCCCAAATGTTTACAAAAACACTCCCCTCCACTACCCCTCTCAAACATTGTCTGTGTGCAAATTTTAACTGAGTTAATCACTTAAGGAATCTGTCAATGAAGGATTCTGAGGTGTGAGGGATAGATGGCATCGGATCTATTGTTCCTTCCCTCAGTGCTGTCTTGTTTGGCCATGTTTTGAACTGCTGATGTGGGACGTGCGGCCCTGACTACTGTGCTGTGAGTGACACCCTGTCACGGCCAAGCCACCTTTGGAACACATGTGGACACCGCCACAGGAGCTGTCCAACACCCTTCACACACCAACGCCAAATAGCCCTTCCAGGATGAAGATGTGCAGCTCTGGCCCTGTGGCACCACCGTGCTACATGACCCAGGAGGGAAGGGGACAGGGCATGGCCCACCCTGTGGAAGAACACACCGCGCTGCTCTATGTCCTAACACACAGACTCTAATGAAACGCTAGCTCACAGCCATGCACTCATTTAGACTGGATGCATGCACCTACAAATAGCTGCATGTGCTAATACAACAGTAAAGCCTGTAATTGAATTGTTGAAGCTGACAACATGATAAACATAGCAATATGCATAAACATAACAACATTTGAATATTCATATATATTTACTGTATGTATGTCTGTATGTGTTATACATTAGTCTCATTCTGCAACCTTAAAGGCTCTGTGGATCACATATCAATGTCCCACTTACACTTTGTTCATTTTGATAAAGTCACAGATAAAGTGCCCATCATTTTGCTTGGCTGGGCATCGAACATGCCGTGCAGGTTGAGCTCATCACCTCTGGATCAGCCACTGAAGGGGTGCCTAATCTCCCGGGCTAATTTACTGACATTCATCTGAAATACCTTTCCCCTCCCTGTCCAGCTCTACCGCAATTACCCTCCACTTTCACTAAATAATCTGTAAGCTCTTCAGCAGCAGAGTCATTCAAATGAGGGGCTCACTGTAGGGGGTTTATCACGGGCAGTTCACACAGATCTGACGTACTTTATGTGCACATGTTCACGTCTTACAACAGAAAAAATATGATGTAATATATCTGTGCCACTATTGGTTGTTTTTTGATTGAATTTCACAGATTAAAAATGAACCAAAAGAGGGTCAAAAACAACTTGTGATTACCACCATAGTATTGTTTGAAGCATTGTGTCTTTGGGGAATTAGAGGAGACATGCAATTAATGCTGCTGTATGAAATCTAGTTAGCCATAGAAATGCGTTTATCATTCCTTGATTTGCTTTAGAAGAATAAGCTTTGTGCTCAGAAAACTATTTGAAAATGTGTGTGAACATGTAGCGCAACCATTTTTGCCTTTATGTGTACCTCTGTCATAGAACAGATCTGCTCTTCTGCTGTTGTCTCCTGAGTCAGGGGCCAAAGGCCGAGCTTCCCAGGCCAGCAGGGCTTGGAATGTATTTACTTGAGAGAACATCTGTGGTCTGTGGACACACACCTTTCCCATCTTAGTGCCTCTGTCAGCTGACACAGATCTTGAGAAGAGCGAGGTCATCATCAGGGTCTTGAGACACCTTGAGGTCCACCAGAGCAGTTAATAAAAACATGTACAGGTGTGCTCATACGTTTACATACCCTGTACATACACATGCTAAAGTTGACTAAAAAGAGGAATAAAAAATCATCTTTTGGAAATTGATCTTAATGCCTTAATTAACAACATGAGGAAAAATCCAACCTTTAAGGACACCAATTTTCTTTGTGAATGAATAATGTATCGTAAATAAATAAATGTTCTTCCTCAAAAAACAGGGGCCATAAGTATACATACCCTATGTTAAATTCCCATAGAGGCAGGCAGATTTTTATTTTTAAAGGCCAGTTATTTCATGGATCCAGAAATAACTGGCTCCATAAAATAACTGGCCCCACATCATCATATACTCTTCACCATATCTCACGATTGGCATGGGGTACTTTCCATAAGATCATCTCTCAATGCAAATCAAACCAGCTATTAGGCTAACTGAAATAAAACCATGTCAATCTCTAGGTATGGTGAAGGGTATATGATGATGTGGGGCTATTTTAATTCCAAAGGCCCAGGGAACTTTATCAGGATGCATAGTATCCTGGATCCAAGAAAAAACTGGCCTTTAAAAATAAAAATCTGTTGGATTGGATGGTTGGATTTTTCCTCATTTTGTTAATTAGGGCATTAAGATCAATTTCTAGATTATTTTTTATTCCTCTTTTTAGTCAACTTTAGCATGTGTATGTACATGGTATGTAAACTTATGAGCACAACTATATACTATAGCTATCAGTAGCAAAATACTAAAATAGGAAAGAATGTCTCTTTACAGTAAGTGAAAGTATGAGGAATGTTAATGCCTTTATGAGGAAGAATCATATTTCATGAAGCTTGTGCGATATCTTTTGCATCTCTTCATTGGCGCAAGCTGGGTAGAAACATGGTTAAACTACAGAACAGTCAGGCTGGAAGAAACAGCAAGGCACTGGTATTTTTTCGAAAGCCTGTCAAACTCATTCTGACTCTGCATTCTGATTCTGTCACTCAGTTGAAGAAACATACCAAAATCTTTGACCTCTGTAAATACTGGCGCCTTTTAAACGAGTCTCTGGTGGAAACAGCGTCAATCTAACACTCTGCTCTGGAAAACAAACATAATCTGACTGCCCACACATAGAAACTCATGGCTTTAAACAGACCACATTTACAAACAGTTGGCCTTCTCCTCTATGAATAAAAACACTGGTCATTCCAACGGTTACATTATGATGCCAAATGTGTATCTTCACCAGTGTCATTACAAACAGACTGTAAATGCATAATTCATCCTTCAACCCTAGTGCCACATAAATGTAATGTCAATGATCTTAGTCTCAGACAGCCTTTCCCACTGATCCATAAAATGGTTAGAGTTGTAAATAAAAAAGCATTTACTGCGTTGGCTTATATGACGAGAATTTCATGGGGATTGTCTAATAATAATGAAAAGCTTACATTTGTTAGAGCTTTGGGTTACTTTGGTGGTTTTGTAGACTTTTACATTACATTACATTACATTACATTTAGACTTTTGTGGGATCACATTGTCCCTGGAGCATGGGTTACAAACAACGGTGGAAGCCGGAATTGAACTGCCAACTTTCACAAAGTCCAGCTCCTTAACCACTACACTACCACCGTACCACTTTGCAAACACTGTCTGTCCAACACTGTCTGTCCATGCTGGCACTACAATTTTGAGGTTACAGTAATCAAAAGGTCAGACATCAGACACCTCCACAAATGACAGCAACAAAATATTGCCAGAGGAGTTGGTCTCTCTAGTGGCTCAACTGGTATAATAGTAGCTGATTAGTGCACTCATTTGCATTGGTCATTTACCGGTACATTTTATCGGTCCAGTAATAACACATACTGTAGTAGTGTATTGCCAGTACAGCATTTCGAACTAGATGTACTGCATAGCGGTACAAAATATGACCGCCACTCTGTCCTGCACATTCTCTCCACAAAAGTAAATCACACTTGTCAATTTGTCTCTATCCCCTACTCTTGCTACTCACGTGTGTGTTTTTGTATGTGGGCTTCTCTGTGTGTGTTCACTTGTGAATGTGTGTGTCTGTGTGTGTGTGTGTGTGTGTGCGTGCGTGCGTGCGTGCACATGTGTTTATGTGTGTGTGTGTGTGCGCATGTGTTTATGTGTGTGTGTGTGTGTGTGTGTGTGTGTGTGTGTGTGCATGTGTGTGTGTGCATGCGTGCGTGCGTGCGTGTGTGTGTGTGTGTGTGTGTGTGTGTAGAGAGTGTGTGAACAGTCCTGTCTTGTAGAAATGAGAGTACATTTCAAAATCATCATCCTCTACCAGCAACCCTTTGGTCAACACCACCATCTACAGGCCGATGGGTGTATAGTTACTAAGTATATGCATAAATTAATTTATTGTATGACCCCCCATGGATGGAATTCCACGGAATTTGGCGTACCCAATTTGGCAGACATATTATAGCAGTGGTTCTTAAAGGTTTAGTCCGGCGACACCCCAAAAAACATTGGCTAAGTCTCTTGACCCCTGCTCTCCAACCAGTTTCACTTTGGAAAATGTTGCAAGATAGGCATTGGAGGCAGAGAGAATGTCTTCTCTCATACTGTAGGTAGGCTGTCAACACCAAAGGCATTATTGTCAGTGGCAGCCTTTGACGATCTGATTTCTTATTTTCCAAAGGATAACTACTCATCCAATGCATAACTGGAACTCCTGTGGCAAAAAAAGGTTACAAAGTTTTCTGTCACTGGTAAACTTACGTACAGCATCTTCAAGCTCATCATTGCGAGAGGAGCAGGTTTGAGTTTGCGTAACAAAGCATCCATTTTTGGAGGAACATATGGAAACACTGTGAATTGTAAGCCTACATCTAAGGCTACTGAATATCCCAGTTTTTAAACATATTGGTCTAAAAACCTTTAGAAAAATGTATTTAATTCAGTCTGCAAATTCCTTTCTTTTCAAAATCTAATTTCAAGAATCCCTACCATATTTTTGGCGACCCCAGTTTAAGAATCACTGCCTTAAAGGTATATTAAATTACCCCTTCATTAGTATTTTGTTCTGCTTCATACATGTTCATATTCTTTTTTTACAATGACATTCCAGAGAGCTGTATAGTTTCCCCATGGCTATCTGGCAGGTGACAGATTAAGTTCAAGCAAATAAACTAAACCAAGATGAAAAATGTGAATCCCATAAACAAAAAAAATCATGAGCTCCTAAAAACAGTCCATGCACTGGCTCTTGAGTGATCTCCCCTCATTCACACAAATAACTGCCAGAACTGCTGAGGTGCCTCTGAGTTACATTTTCTTCTTTATCTAATAGAAAGTAATGACACAGACAGTGTGCCAGGCTACTTTGACAGGAATTGGACCCTCCGGGAGAACACAGAGGACCCATTGTGTACCCGCCACAGCAATAAGAATAAACGCATAGGGGAGTCTATTTGGCTGGGTGCGATGGCTAGTGAATTGCTAATGGAGGCCCAATAAATCTCCATGTCTCACTGAGAGATGGGAATGGTTATCACATCACTGCAGAGCTGAGGTGACTCTCATCTGACAGAGTGACAGCTGCACCCCCCACAACACACACACACACACACACACACACACACACACACACACACACACACACACACACACACACACACACACACACACACACCACCCCCACCCCATATATGATTTATCCACAGGGAGGCTTCTGATGTGATTTGGTGAGACAAGAAATAAAGACAAAATGAAAAATATTAAATATAAGAAGAAGAAATCAAGAGATGAATGAATAAAATAGCAGATTTCTTTTTAAGATGATGACCATGCACTGAGTACAAGAGTTGATGTGATAACAAATAAAGGTTAAAAATCTTACCGCAATTCTGGAAGACTATTATGCGGCAAATTATGGATGCACTCTTTTCCCAGTGGATGTGGATGCACTCAAGAATTGGTATACCAACGTTGTCACCTCGTGACTATGAGATGTTGATGGTCAATTGAGCCAATTCATACAGTTTTCAAGTGAAGTATTTTGCTACTTCAACATACAACTGTGTCAAAACACACAAACAGGCACATTTGAACAAAGACTGCACCATTTGTAGTCATGGTTAGCAGTGCGTTCAACTTAGTGCACGGCCTGGCCAGCTGTACAACTTGCATCATATAAACTTGATCCTTGTTTGAAGGCAGCTAATAAGCTTTAAATCATCCATCCCAGAATTAATTACTACAGTGTTACAAACCATGGTGCCAAATGGCCAACACAATGGGCAGTAGCAGACATTTGGTATCATGCGGGACCTCTTCAGTTTTACTGATGTCTCACATGTTTTACTTTTGGACAGCATATGTGTCATATTCACTAAACTTTCCTCTGAAAAGAGGATCACCACGGCTAATATAGGAGTACATGCCAGAGACACTCCTCCTTTGCAGTTGTAGTGGGGTGGTGGTGCAGTTGTGTTTACCTCCAGCAGCTCTCTAAGAAAACCAACCAACACTAGTCTAATTACTCCTGCAAGGCCATCTCTTCAGCTGTCACCCAGCAGCAGCTTCCAGAACCCTCCGCCACATTCATCCTGACTAACAGGACAGCAGCTCGACTATATTTAGGGGAATGCTATGTAATTATAATCAGTACTGTCACACACATCTCTTGAATCACAGACTCCCAGATTCATTGATCATTACCAGCCTTCAAATACAGCACAGCATTTAGTGTCACTAGAGGAGAAATAATAAGGGTAGCACAGATGAATAATTGATGTGGATGCTCTGATGTTCTGAAACAATGGCATCTTCATCATTACTATGGAGTGTGGTGTTACGAAGTCTTACGTTCTCTATGTGCCTGGAAGAGTAGGGGAGACCAGACAGTACACACAACAAACTCTGGGAGTCCAGTTCAACCTGAGAGTGGGGAAGGATAAAAGAAGCTGTCAGTCTCTGCTAACTAAATGTTTCATTTGTTTGTTTTCCTCTGACAAGACCCCTCAAATGTCATGTTCATCCAGCCACCAGCTTCTCATTAATGCTCATAATTAACTGTGGATCTGTCAAGACCACTGGCACCTAACTAAACTGAAGCCACCATGGCAGTGCTCTGGGACACTAATAAATCACTGAGTGAAATAACAGCTGACAGACACACCACAGGATGCGGAGCAGCTTTTTAAAAAGGGGGAAACACCAACACAACATCTGGGGAGCTCAGAGTGAAGACGGCATCAGAGCGAGAGGGGACAGTCTCATCTGATTACTCTCATTATCAACCAACGTCCAGGAGTCTGGCCAGGTAGAGAGAGAGAGTTAACAACGTCCAGGAGTCTGGCCAAGTAGAGAGAGAGTGAGCAAGAGAGAGAGAGAGAGAAAGAGAGTCAAATTCTCGGCTACAGTCTGGCAAAACTGCCTTTGCACTGTTCACTAGATCGGCCCGGTGAAATCCCATGGGCTTCTGCTTTGATTTATGACACACTTATCTCTGTCCTCTGTCTGAGAAGTGTCTTCCCATTAGAGAGGAGATGAGTAGGGAGGAAGAGGTGACAGGGGAGAATCATATGGCCATTATTGTCAATCATCACTGGAAGTGAGCTTCAACTGGCCTGTTTCCATATCTCACACAATGATATAGTTGTCGTGGAGACAAAGAAAACAGTTCTAATGCAACTCAGATAGGAATAAAATTCATATCACTCTTTCCCCCTTCGCCAAACGGGCTGTGTGAAACTCGTGCCCAGAACCTATCAGAGTCTGATCAAGATAACATAATGAAGGAATAAGTAGGCTATCTCTAAATCTTGCTAGACTGCTTCTAGTGTTATTCTTATAGTTTCAAGATATTGGTATTTCGCTTGTCTCCTTGTGAAGATAAAACATAATAGCCCAACAAATATTCTATTTCTGAAAGATTCTCATTTATGATTGATGTATGATTTTGCGTAAATGAACACTTATGCTATGGGTATACCCGCAGATGACCATGATAACGGCTGAATAGGTCATAGGTACACTACTTAGCAGAAAACATGTCAATGTCAGTAGCCTAAGATAAGACTAGTAAGTTAACCTTAGCTAGCTAGCAAACAACCATGCTCAGCTAGCTTTAGAATACCAGCTACTTATTGAGAACAGCACTGAGAAAGATCAAACGTACCCTCATAGAACTGGTATGATGAACGACAAAAGCATGTTTCAGTTGTTTATATTCATGTATCACTTTTGTATTAATTTGGCAACATACTTTTACTAAACTGCAAACAGTTATTTATTTATTTAATTACGGTCTTTTTTCATTAGATATATTGCAACATTGTCAGATTCCTGTTTCATCCTCTCAAGTGTGTGTGTGTTTATAAACTGAGCTTCACTAGACGGCATGTGTGTGAGGGAGGCTGTGTTCATGTCTGTATGGTTAAACACAGTGGACAGACTGACACTGGATCAGGTAATTATGCTAGATGTGCAGATGTTGTTTTGTGAAGTCTTTACTAGTCTAACACACAGCACAGCCACAAATACGACAGCATCTGCCTACACATACCTTTTCTTCATGCTGAGGTCTCTATTGATTACCCCCAACAGTAAAAGGGGTGGGTGTGGCATGCTTCAGTCAGGGGTGAATGTGATGTGTTGGTTTGTAAGCTAGCTGACCTCCAACAGTGTTTTTATTTTGATGTACATGATGGAAGCAGCGTTCTAACAAGATTCTTCAGCGTTCTTACAACCAACATTCAAGTAGCCTACATGACAGTTGTTATGAAGGTACATTGTTAACACATAATGGGATAGTCTTTTTCATGGGGTATTGGCATTGGGTGTGCCAAAGCAGAAATGTAAAATAATGTCATGACATGGATAACATACGCATGTTGTATGCACTAAAGCTTCCATTTCTCTTCTGGATCTGGATCATCATCAGAATACAGTTAACAATGAATCAATCAAAACATAAACTTAGCCTGCTGGACATTTTTACTCAAACATATAGCATTTTTTACTCATGTTCATATAGCATGTAGCATGCATAGAGTATATATTGTGGTTCTTTACAAATGAGAAGATGAGAATGGCAAGGTTCAAGCTTCATAGAGGCTTACTTCACTTCACTACTTCACTCTAAAATGAACATAATAGATAGATAGATAGATAGATAGATAGATAGATACACATATCACTTAGACACTGATTTCCTGTGATGATGAAATCACTTATTATTCATGGTATCAGGGTGTGTGTGTGTGTGTGTGTGTGTGTGTGTGTGTGTGTGTGTGTGTGTGTGTGTCTGTGTCTGTGTATTTGTTTGTTATTATCATCAATTTGAGAAATACTGAAACCCACAGGAAGTGTTGCTGTCCTTGGCCAAACTGCCAACACTGAATCCCAACAGCATCTAACAGCCTCACCCCGTGGAGAAGCCAGTCTGTTCGCTGAGCCCTAATTATACCCCATCTGACACATCTTACAGTGCCAAAGCAGCGCATTTCTCCACTGATGTATACCAGCTCAAAACAAAAACAGTGACAATAATGAAATGGCAGCATTAAGGTAAGTATATGGAAGTACTTTATCATCTGCCCATGCCTATTCTTCTCTGTTGACAAGTGACACTTAGCTCTTCTCTGTTTTACACTACGGCACATACTGAGCTCAGTGACATTCCAGAGTATTATGGGTGTCTGTGCAGATAGCACAGACATGTTTTACTCACTAAGGATAAGCCCCTAGAGTGGGCATCTGCTGCTATAGGGGTGTGTGGACATAGCTGTTAAGTCCTAC
This sequence comes from Alosa alosa, assembly GCF_017589495.1. Lineage (NCBI taxonomy): Eukaryota > Metazoa > Chordata > Actinopteri > Clupeiformes > Clupeidae > Alosa > Alosa alosa. The sequence continues at coordinate 11,538,070 of NC_063199.1, forward strand.
ATATTTACATACCTACATTCCTCATAGATGGCTCACCCAAAAGTAAATCCCACATGATTAAAAGTAGTTAGCAGAGACTGGCCATGTCGCATACGGCTAAAGCCACAATAATTAAAGAATAACAGCAAACAACATTCTACAACAGCAAATGGCATCATATAATCTGCAGATCAGCTAACAGAGAAGGCACTGTCCACACATTTGTCATGGACTGGAATTGTTTTTGGAATCCATATGAAGAGAACATGTAGGAATGACAGGAATAGGAATCTCACACTGCCTCTACACAATGCAAATATTTCCTGTTCTTATATTAACGCTATACTGTGGTATAAATGTAAGGTCCTTCAGACTTGGCAATAACTGAGGTCTAATAATCCAATCATGTCAAGTCATCAAATATTTTATGTAACATAATAATGTGTATATGTAATATTGTATATCATTAATTTTATGACTTGGAACATTTTATTATGTTAGGTGGTTCTACCAGTTTTGTTCATTTGTAATGTTTTTCTTTGACTGTACTGGACCACTTGAACAAGACCCACATTGTGTTTACAGTGTTCACTATGTCAGCTCAAAGTATTACCAAGTGCACCTAATGTGGTCACATTATGCAAACACTGTACACACCTCAGAGCTTATCCAATTCAGAACACAATTACACCTGGCTCATTACCACCGAGCATCGTATCCTGTCTAAAATAAAAACAGACTGGACTAAAGCTTCGCTGATCTCCGGACGTCATGTTCTTGTGTAAAATTAAAGACACTCAAAGCCTCCTCCTGGCAGGGGTAAAAGTGCTGGTACAATTACCCCTAACACTGGAATAACAGGGCACCAAATGGTGCCGTCAGCCTGTGGTTTAATTGCCTTGGCACTGCTGCCACTTATAATCACCTGTCATCACAAACAGGGGCTGCATCTGTTTCAACGTCTGTCCCGGCTGCCAAAACGTGCCAGTTTGAAGAGGAGACGGCTTTCGCTAACACCTTTCGCCCAGACCCACACAGGGAAGGTCACTCGCGCAATCAGACATCAGATGTCCTCCCACAGTGAAATCATTTAGAATGCTGGGCCACATTCGACTTTCTCCCGTGTCAACTGAAAAGCCCAGGGACAATTCTGACCACTGCCAAGTGTCTGTGAGGAAGTACACTTGTCCAAGTGCTGGACTATGGGCAGTAAATGTATCCCCTTATTTAGTTTATTAACGAAAGTTATAAGTCTTTAAGTCCCTCGAAAAGAGGACATATTCACAGAAATAAACAGTCCCTCTACAATTACATGCCTGTAAACTTAACTCAGTCATCAATAGAGGATATTTACACCTTAGATGGAAGGAGGCCATGTCTGCTCTGTTGTTCACCAACAACCTAGCCGCAGAGCAGACAGCAGCAATGCTGCAGTTAACTCCACAAGCCCTCACCTAGTCTTAATTGACAGATTGAGGAATGGGTCAGGGGCTCCACACCTGATGGGAAGATGCTATGCGCTGCCATCCCACACCTGAGTGCCAGTCTCTAGGGTCGGGCTAAAGGATGGGCAAGGCGGCTGATGTATGGTTGCGGATGGGTGGCACAGCTGTTGGTAGGATGGGGCACTGGAGGGGGGGACCTCTGCCTGCTGGTCCAAAGTGCTGATCCGAGGAAGTACAGAGGACGGCGATTATATCAGACTGGAGCGGTGATTACAGGGATTCATCTTTAGGAGTGGAGTGTATCCTACCGATATCATCTTATATAGCTGATGGAAGAACAATAGTGTACCCAGAGACATCTATGTGTGTGTGTGTGTGTGTGCATGTGTGTGAGAACACCTTTTAAAGCGATGGCGGTGGTCTTGTCATTCTCTAAAAATCAGCAGGGGGACACCACAGTGAGTCTGTCCTGCTTGCTACACAACATGAATAAATGATTGTGGAATGTGGTCACTTTGGCTTTGACAGTGCCAGAGGAGCGGCTAAAGATATGACAGGTCCTCTGTGTGCCCCATGGGCCTGCCCTGGCCATCAGCAGAACTCCTTTGCAATGTGGACTCTGACAGGAACAGCTGTGGCTCTAAGGACAGATTGATGAAATTTTCATAAGCGCTTCCCCTAAGTTCCAGTTCACCTTCAAGATAATTTATAGCCCAGTCACATGCTTTGTAGGGACGATATGCCTTACTGGAAATGAACAGTAACTGTCGTGTTAACTGTGATTAACAGCAGTGCAGGCAGGAGCTGCTACCCACTAAACATGAATATAATCAATTACTATTAATATTAATGGTGATGAGGAAATGTAGAGGCTCTAAAAATAACATTTAGTGCCTCACATGTTAGTAGACATATTTAAACATAAACAAAGAATTACATTACATGATTAACATATGTTTAAAATCAAGATACCATGACGTGGCTAAATATTTTGGACACTTCACACAGCATACAAAGCATGAATTTATGTTCTGGGCACAAACTAGCCTTGGCAATTGCGATGGTCAATCTTATTTCTAAAATGCTAAAATGAGCTGTACACAGTGATTTTTACTGTATCATAATCACCCACTCCTGAACAATTTTTGCACACTTTTATCTAGGAAGTAAAAAATATGAAAGAGATTAGAACTGTATAGTAGCATCAAAAATGCTACTCAAAAACCCAAAAGGCCCAATAGGAAATCAAAGGATGATGAATGTGAGCATTCCAACTACACTGTGATTTCTGAGACAACATACAGTACGTACATGCAACGATCCAACATAAGCCACAGAGTGAGGAGCATATGAGCATTTATTCACAGATCATTTATCAAATCCACCCTGCCAGGCTCTTCCCTGCCCAGGGCTGGCTGCCCACTGTGGCTTTGGAGCCCCCACACACTTAAATAAAACGGCCTGTTATTGTGTAATGACCTCTCTAAAAGGCCCTACATTGGCCTGAACGTATCCAAACAAACCCCCAAAGCTGTTTTCTGTGGGATCAGCTTGCTTGTGGAGTCACAACCCATATTTAACCGGTCAGTTCACATCCTTTCACTGACAGGAGAGTCAATGTGAGGTCACATCCTGAAGTAGTAATGGAGGTATGGGTCAAAGTGGAGCTCACATGTTATCATCTCCATGCATCTGCTACACCTTGACAGGTGCTGTAATCAGCATGTAATAAGCACATGCTCCAAAACCTTTCACATTTTTTATATTGGAATGTATTTTGATAAAGCAGTGGGGGCACATTGTTTGGTTCATAAGCAAAATACATTCTGCAATGTGGCCAGAGTATATCAAATAAATATACCCTTAGAATAAGTCAAGCTTCAAACCTTTTTTTTAAAACTATTTATGAACTAACATTCTCCTCTACCCTCAGTCATGAATGAGTCTAAACAGAACGTTCAAATGTAACACCCCAAGTGTCCACCTTGTAGAGTTTTTCACAAAATTAACATGTTGATATCTGTTTTTAAATACCTATGACAGACAGACGTCTTGTGACATTTCCATTATTTTCATCAATAAGAAACAATGTGTGTGAAAAAATCACTTTGATGGTTACATGCATACACACATGGACATGTATGGACATGTATATGTATATGATCCCCTGGGGATCAATAAAGTATCTATCTATCTATCTATCTATATTTCCGTCGATATGCTGATGACCCAATTCAGTTGTTTGGTAATTATTTCAAATGGTTTGATAAGCCAAGCATTCATCCATACCTCTAGGATAGCACCTGATGTGTGTTATTACAGTTGTACAGTCTTGTTTCGTCCTTCTCATTGTTTTCCTACAAATCATTCTAAGCATTCAAAACAAATGTTTTTGGAGAAGATGCTCAAGATCTGAAACAACAGTTCCGATTAACCAGTCATGTCAGTCTCCTACAGTCCAATTGTCCAACATGTGTCGGTTTACAGAGTAACCTACCAATTAACCATTCAACTGATAAATCATTAATTAACAAGCGCTGCTTTAAACATTACCGTTGAGGGCTATTACTTCTCACATACTTCAAGAGGATTACAGTGCCTTTGTCACCTCACATGCACTGAGTACAGAATCACTCACGGTAGAGACTCAGCTACATATTGCATGAGCTATGAGGACTTATTATCCTATTAGCAATGATACTGCACTTACAGTCACTGTGGATTGTAATAGGTCCCCATCTTCTACCAAAAAAACAATCAATTTTATTTTCACATCTATAAACAAAAAACTGGGTATGTCATTACGTTGATTTTGGAGAACATTTGTCACAGCCTCATTGCAAATCCTACTACTTTGCACAAACAACACATGAGGTTTTAAGTCCAACCTGTTACCTCTGATAAGTGTTACTGGAGCACAGATGTGTGCACTTTCACATCCCAGAGCAAAGGTGTACTGACAGATGTCATATTATTTATCTGAAACACGACAATGATGAAACAACAGGGGAGGGTAAGTAATACACATGTATTAACTATTCCCGATAGCTCTGACAATACTTTTCTCATACCCCAACAACTGGGTTTTCCTCTGCAGATCCACCCAGTGCATCCATCAGCCCCAACTCCCAGAGGGGCCACAACCCGCCATGGCCAGCAGCACTTACATCTACATCAGAGTGTGCCTTCTAAAGACACCCACACAAAGGGACTTTATGGGCTGTCAGGCATTTAAAGACGTGTCCGAATTCTGGAGGACCTGAGGACCAAAGTCACAGTGAAAAGGGAAAGGATCAACATATTGCTCCAATAATGGAGACTGTGTCTGATCCACTTCGGCATACCACAGTAGGACAGAGCTTTTGTCACCGTGATGCTCTGTCATTCTGTCCAACTGTTTCTCACATGCTTGGCCATATGCTCTATACGGAGGAACTGAGGCGGAATGATAGGGCCAGCCTATTCCAGGGGCAAGAAAGGGGAGAGATCTGTACAGGCTTCAATCAAACCAGCCCCTAACAACACCCTATCCACAACATGCCCCCTCGAGTTCAACAGGCTTGTGCTCTTTTCATTCAAAACAGACACTATTTTGTTTTCCCAGAGTGATTTGAATGAAGACTTTGCATTTCAAATTGGCTTTAAAACTGGAAAATTAAAAACTCACATGGAACAAACATGGATGCTGCAGAAAGACCTACTGTCTTTGTAAGAAGTTGGCCAGAACATCTCTAGTGATGAATAAAAGAACACATTTGATAATACTTATAAGATTTCAGTTGTTGCAGAATTTACTAAAGTGTTTGTACATGGTAAGAATTGAACTAATATGGAGGAGAGAGCTAACCACAGAAGTCCCCTTCCCCCTGGAATAGCTTTGGGGTTAGATATAAGCCATAACAATGTGCGCGTGTGCATGTGTCTGTCTGTCTGTCTGTCGGTCAGTGTGCATGTGTGTGTGTGTGTGTGTGTGTGTGTGTGTGTTCATTAATTTACCAAGGAAACCCAGGCAACAGTTGTTGTAAAATGCACCAATGGTTCACATCGCTGTAAAGGCTGGATGGCTGTGGGAAGGGCAGAGTGCCAGGGTGTCACAGGCAGGACGGTGTAAATGCTTTGTGTTGGGGCTGACAGTAAGGGGTCAACTAAGCTGACGCACAGGTCAAAGAAGCTCAGCATTGCTCCCTTTTCCTACAACTCCATTCAGCTGTCCAGCGAGTTCAATAGATGGTGTGCTTGGTTGCACAGGTCATATGTGGACTCTCTGCTCCTCACTGTGTTCTTTTCTGTGGCTCCACTACAATGAGTGATTTAAAGCAAGCCTGGGCCTTTGCTGTGGCCACTCCTTCATGTCCACCACTACACCACATAGAAAGATGGACAAAAGCCGCCGCTCACCCAATTGTTACCATGCCATGAGGTTACGTACGTGACCTTCACAACTGGGGTGCTTTGAGAAGAACCTCTTGACAAGAACACAAAATGCCTAATAATGCTATTTGATAGTCTTTGATATCAGATGGAGTCTCCAGCTTTAAAATTGTTTGAATCTAATCAAGTGTTAACTAATGAATACACGTTTTTCCTATCATAGGCTAATAAAGAGAATTTCAGAATATTGTATGCGGTGTGTATCCTGTGTGTGGTTAACATTGTGGCTAATCCATTTTCTACGGAACCCGGGAAATTCGATATTATTGTATCAGGAGAATGTGCACTCATTTGACTAAATTGTGCACTCATTTGACTAAATTATGCGCTCAATTTTACCAAATCATGCGCTCGTTTACTAAATCGTATGCTCACTTTGATTTTGTTCCCACATTTTATTCACAGGAACTAGGAGAGGCAGCACAACAGACTGCATGGTAAAGATAAAAGTTTTTGGCAACATTAGACATTCCCCTTGATCAATAAATCAGAAGTCACACATTGTTAAAACTCAAAAGACAAAGTGATTTTTACAGACTGCAGCCACTCTCTTTTTGGTGTTGCAGTATGTAGTCCCACTCTTCCTGATAGCTAGCAGCACATAATATTGAGCCATTTATGCAGTTTGTAGAGTTTGATCTTGTGAATATTAGGTTGCAGTTTGCAGTTTGTCTACCTTAGTCTGTGTTTTAACAAAGACCTGCCTCTGACTTAATGATCAAGGGGAACTTTGTATATGTACAGCAAAGTAGTCCAAGTTGGTCTGTTGTGCTGGCCTACTTTCTATGAATAAATCATGGGGATGAAATCTTTCAAATAAGTGCACAATTTGATTAAAACAAGCACATGTTTTAGTAAAAAATGACCACACATTATAGAAAAACAAGTGTACATTTTGTAAAAAGAGTGCACGCTTTAGTAGGCTACACATTTTAGTAGACTCCATAAAATCTCATGTTAATATAATAATAAATAATTCTAGTTGAATAGGTGCATTATTTTGAAAGAACACAAATAATTCAATAAAACCATTAAAATGCAGCAGGAGAGCAACAATGATACTGTTGTTTCCTAATATCACTGTAATGTGAAGGTCTGAGTGCTAAAACAGCCTTTTAATAAAGAGACCCAATCTCAGCGGAGAGAATCAATTCTGCTCCCTGACTAACTGCGCTGCAGAGAAGTCCTTACCCTCACTGGTCAATAAAGGGGATTACTTCACACTTCAATTAATCTGGACCATCGTGCCTTTAGAACATGATTCTATGGAAACTTACTTATACGCACTTGAGAATGCCTAAAATAATTCCACTCAAAGACCCATCAGGTTTTAAAGGCTTGGGGTGACTGTTTTCTTCTGTGGCTTAGATTTTGTTGCTGTGGGTGAAAAGTTAAGATGAGTTTGAAACCCATCTGCATTTTGCACAGCATGGGGGTTATGCTGAAGTAAGCAAGTAACAAGGGATTTTGCTGTATGAGCTAGTGATACAATGTAATACGATGTAGGCTACTTAATGTAATTTATGGAATAAAGAAAACCTTGTTACCATGAAAACCCATGAAAACCTTTTTATAAGTAAGTATAAGTATATATACTCTTTTGATCCTGTGAGGGACATTTTTCAGATATTATATAATGTACCTTTAACTTTCTTCTTAGGAGGATGGAATAGATGGGGTGGGCTTTTGCTGTGTCCACGACGCATAGTTGATGACCATGACAAAAAGGGAATGAAGCAGTGTTAGTAGCAGAAGCCTGCAGAGGGGTGATGGTGGTACTCTTTCAGGAGCTGCATCTGGAACTACAAAGCTGAAAGCTGCAATGGCTTTACCAAACACAAGCCCAGGATTCTATACCCATGCCTACTCACTTTCTGGAATTCTCAGTGGAATTGATCCATTTTTCTCTGGGGTGCCATCAAAAGAACTTGTTTATCCTGTTATAAGCACTTCAAAGAGTGGCAAATATTCTGCATGCACCATCTTTTAAGTCATGTTTTTTCTCTTGCTGTATTTCCAGTTTACAAATGCTCTGTGTAATAATCATTGTGTAGGAAAATAGCATGTTTACTGTAGGGAAAATTAAAAGTATTATCATGACAAAAAACAATTGTACACGATGCAGAGAAGCTAATGTGTCCTAATTTCAATAAAATACTCCCATACCCTCAGCAGATCTTCTCAGATATTGTTTACCAGTTTCTGTCATTGTAGATATCATGTAATCTATATGAAGTGGGTTTATGGATAGACCGAGCAACCTTACAAAGACATAGCATTTTTTGCACTGTGAAATAAGAAATATTTTTTAACAAAAACTCAGTCATATTATTAATTATTAACACAGTGAAACACATAGAATGAAGGAATGATGTACATTTTCAAGTATTTTCTAGTCATTCTGTGTGGTTATGCTCAGTGTTTTTTTTGTTGTACATTTTGTGATAAATGTCCAATACACCACCTGACACACAAACGAAAAATGTAGTGAAAGGAAAATCTTTTATGCTTTATAATATATTGGAATGAATCCAAGATCATCTGAATAATCAAAGAGACACTAGGTGTCCATTGATTGTCCCAAGTTGAGAGGGAGAATGAGAATCTGTGTTTACAAGTATCTGTGCTCACCATATGCTGTTCTGCTGTCTGGGCACCTGCTGGCTGTTGCCATGGGATCCAGTGGTCCAGCAGTGCCCCCTGCTGGTCAGCATCAGGGCCGCTGCTCTGCCAACTTCAATATGAGCTTGTGTGCCGAGTGGAAGTGAGCGTGAGCCCACATAACTGTGCGGTCGTGATCACACGGATCAGCTCTGTGTTTTCTGCAGTAAACGTGGCCTTTGTTGCTGCTGACAGTCCAGAGCTGTCAGTTTCTCCCCAGCAGTGCAGCTCACGGAGTCAACAGCAGCCAGCAGAGAGCTTTGAAACATCTCTCACAGTAGCAGAGCACCTTATTAATTTTGACAGGTCAAATTGTTTATTTGTCCCTTCTCACACCTGGCAATTACAGGGACTCCCATTTGGCAACAGTTATTATGATAATGTGTCAATCACGTGGCAGAGACTGTTAGACTTCCTCCGTGTCAGCAGCACTGTGGAGAGAGCTGTCAGGGCAGCTGATCAGATGGCTTGATGCAGAGGATATCCACCCACAGCATGTCTAACATTTAGGTACTGCATCACAACCCTTCAATTCTAGAGGATTCACTCTCAATTACGCTTCTGCATCAAATACTGGGAGGTACACTGATTTAGAGTAGCTTCAGTTAAAACAGGAGGATTCCCCTCAGCTGTAGACAAGGTTGATAAAGAAACAGGCTGACTTTCCAGATATTACCACATATATTCCAGATATTACCACATATATTCACAGCATCACCTCTTCACCTCTAATGCCCCCTGCCCACCCGGGCAAGGTTTGTTCAAAATATTCTGCAACTTCAAATTCATCTGCAACTGAATTTCAATATTGTTAAAGGGTTTAGGAAGTTGAAACATTGTTCTAAAAAAAAGCAAACAAATGTTGAAAATATTGTTCTAAAAAAAAGCAAACAAAACTGTGCATTGGTTTGCACATAATGTGCTAGTTTGTTTTATACTATGTTGTGTAGAGTAGCAAGGTAGATTTTCAACATGCCTTATTTTAGGCCACTGCAAACTTGGTGTACTTGGTAAAGGACAGACGGTGTGACTGTCCAGTGGGAGAGAAACTAATAAAGATGTTCTCTTAACAAATGACAGATTAGTCTGAGTTGTGCCCAGTGACAACATTATACAATCTCCGGTCTATGATAGGGGAGTGACCACTTCGTTGGGGGTTGCTACAGCGTGTGGACTGTGTTCAATCACTGTTGCTACAAAGTGTGAGCTTCAAATACACACAGCTGAGAGAGCAACCCCATCTGAGACTGAGAAAATGGTATGCATGTGTAAAATACCTCACACCGCCAACACATTCCACAGAAAAGGCCACTGTGCACCAGATGGGCTTCACCCAGGTTTGACTTTGAATTAAAGGATGAAGACACATCCTTCCACGCTGAAGATAATAACGAGATTAATTAGAGGTTGTGTTGCCAGCATCTTCCCTCATGTGCTTAATCCCTTTTATTTTAAATGGTCTTACATGCCTGATTGTTTGATATGATGCCCCCAATACAAAACTAAGTATTAGTCATGGCTCTTACATGATGTTTAGCTACAACCTCAGAACAATTCAGACTGAAGAAAAATATTGTGTCCTTAAAATGTGCATTTATTTAAGTACACAACCATATAAAATCTATTGTTATTTCTTTTTCTTCTTGTATTGATGTTCACCTTCTCAGCAAAACAATCTAAAGTGAGCATTGAAGAACCACTTCAATACAAAGTAGGCAAATAGAGTACACACCTTTCATAAATTATGAACTCACTCAGATTCATTCTTCCACACACAGTGATAAGGAAATATTTTTTTTACCTGACAGTGCAAAGACAGATGTTGGTGTTTATTGAGCTCTCTGTCCATGTGTACATGTGACACGTCTGCCTGAAACAGCCTGCTCACATAAAAGTGACAGATTGGCAAACATTGTGACAAGCAGCCTGTAAAATGCACAGCACCTTTGGCTCTGCCAAAAGGAGCTTCAAAAATACATCATGTTCACCTCTGAGCTGACAAATCTGTAAGCCTGACGACACACCTGTGCAAACAGGTACGTGTTCAGGTGCTACAGCTAAATCCCATTAAGTGCAACAAAGAGGCCCAAGCATACTTTTAAGATGCCACATTTCACTTTTCACGTTTCAAAATCTTAATTAATTCATCACAACAGCACATGAATATTTCTGAGGGGAAAGTTTTGTCAGCCATTCAGTTGTACATGAATCACTCAAATGAATCACTAACCCTGCCAATGATGTGTGACGTCTAACCAAGACAGAAATAGGTGTGCTCAATTATGCAGGTTATTCTCTGAAGGTGTAAGAAATTATACTCATTCACTGAGGTTAAGCACTCTGATGGCAACATTGGGTCAGTGATTGACATCTGAGGCACCGCTGCATCAGCCAATATGTCTCTGTGTTATTTATTAAATCTCTCTGTGATCTTGTGCTAGTACACCAACAACTGCTATAAACAAGTTGCCCTTTCCCACTGAGTACAGAGAGTGGATGAACCTCTGAAACATGCATAATATGGACAGTCCACTTCATAAATCACCTGAGTGTCTATGGCTGTACCCCACACAGAGACAACATTGGACTCATCCTGGACGAGACACTCATCATGTACCTATTAATCAGAGATGTGCTCACACTCTGCAACTTACACCCACTCAACACACACAGAGACAGTCAGTGCCCTTTGTGCAGATCATATGCAGCTTTTTCTTGCTTTTCAATGTCTTAACTGTTAATTTATAGATAATTGATTGATATTGCTGTGACAAATCCTCTGTGTGTCTGTGTGTGTGTGTGTGTGTGTGTGTGTGTGTCTGTGTGTGAAAGAGCGAGAGAGAGAGAGAGACAGAGTCTATGTCTGTCTATGTCCTGTTTCATGTACCTAGAAGAACATAGGCAAAGCATTCAGACCTACCACCGGGTTTTTAACAGAAAGGTTAGGTTCACAATATTTGTTGTTTCAGGAAACTGCAAACTCAGAGTTGGTCTAAGTTTCAATCTTACACTCCTACTTAAAATAAAATATTTTAGAATAAAATAGTGTGAAATGGCTGTGAAATGGTAAGTCACCAACAGCAAATCTTTTCATAAATGTTTCCAACTTCTGGCAAGAAAAAGCACAGTTATCTGAGTTTTAAAGCTTACTGTCAATCCAAAACACAGCGGCCAGACATGTCCTCCACTCCAGACAAAAATTAATATGTTACTTTAAAGTAAATGACTCTGTCTTTCTTTAACTTTACCTGGGACAGTAGCTTGAAATGGTGGAATATTAACTGCATGAGAGGCTTGAACAGGCTGATTTGAAAATGTAATGTTTGGAGAAACATGCTGTGCATATATTAAAGTAATGTTAATGTCAAGCTAGTGAAAACTTCAGGTCTGATGTCAGTGACCCAAGAGTGACTTTAACACCCAAGGAATGTCCAAACTGTCACGTACCGAAACCTCAAAAAAAGAAAGGACAAACTGAAGGGACAGTTTATGGCTAAGTAAGTCCAACCACTGTTCTGCGCAACTAATAATTAGCATAAATCAGTGGAGGAGCGAGCGGAGGTGGTGGAGCACAGGACACTCTGGGGCAGAGGTGAATAGATTACACCAGACCCTATGACAACCAGGCCAAACACATGCGCAGCGCAGTGCCATGGGTCAGAGAGGATGCCCGGGCAGCAGGGGGGCTGACCACAGCATGAAGTGAGACCCAAACGCCACCTAGTGACTCCCCATGAGCACAGTGCAAACCAAAAGAGAGTGGCATGGGAGTGTCCTTTTACTTTGCCTTAACTCACACAAAACTAATCAAAATTGGACCATGGTGGCTCATATGTACAATAGCAACATAAATACACATCTACAGCAGGCACTTGTACTGTTTTTTTTTTCGGCTCAGTTAATGGCCCGAGGAAACAAATAGATATCACTGATGATATCACTGAGCTGACTTCACAAACTGCTTTCCACTTATCAGTGTGAATCAGGCTCCTGTTTAACTGATCAGACTTAACAATCACACTTCCTCTTGTCTGACCTATAGCTCATGAAGGACTCTTCTGAGTCTTGCAGGATCACTTCATTTTTGTCCGTGACAAAAAACCAACAGTGAGGTAGGTCAGAGAGTCTGGGCTCATGGTTCCCCTCCTCCTTCATTTCTTACCCTGACAGGAACCAGTCATGTTTCCACTCTGGCATTCAATGCTGCCTCTGTGCCCAAGTCAAACTCATCTGAATACATTTATTTGGAGACAGCAGTCATTTGGGGAGAAATCTACCTATATTACAAATGAAAATAGAGCACAGCAGCCAGAGGAAGCCCTATTTTCATGCGCTTCTGATCATGTGGTTGACAGCACTGGTCTGTGGCAAAACGGATCGCTGAACAAAAGGCTGAGAACCATAATAAAGCCCAAAGGCTGGCTAGCACTACAGTAGCAGTCAAACGGAGACAAGCTGGAGCGCTCACTCACATCCACATCAACCTGTTCGAGCTGCGCCACAGACAAGCAGTCCAGCCAGGGGTCAGAGGCCACTGACTGGGCAGACAGGAATGAAAGGCAAACATCATGCACCAGTGCTTGCCATGTGGATGTCCTCTGAGGAACATGCAAAACTGCTCTCTCATCCTGTCCACTTAGGCACATGTGTCAGGGTCCTAAATGAGCTCATTACCAATTCATGAAGGACAAAAAAAAAAAGATCTCCTGACACAGCGCCAGTCAGACATGCGGTATCTGTCTGAAATAAAACATGTATGTGTGTGAATACTGCATTTCAGACGTCTTTCAGGGGAAATGGCAAGAGACGCTGCCTGTGCCAGACAAGAAAAAGTGATATTTGACACGCTTCCTGAAATGAGCTCAAAATGTCTGAGGTTTGCTGCAGCCTATCATAATATTCTTACCCTGTGAATTATAACTATACAGAGCTGCAGTCTATGCCATGCACACCATCAGGATCAGATAGCATGCCACACAAGTGTACTGACATTTGTAGACATATAATTTGAGTTTAATTCTAGTGTTTTTTCTAACAGTGGTTATTTCTATTTCTATTTTATGCAAGGCATATACACTGAAAAACACACAACTTAATTCCTTTTAATTATTTTATGGGGTAAGTAAGGCACCAAAACATGTACAGATACTGAATTATATTACATATATCTATGAATTCCATCCTAACATAAAAGTCTGTAGAAACCCTGACACAAACTATAAGCCTACTATGGCTATTGCAACACCTCCCTAGTCTTCCTGAAAACACTCTTTCAATTCCCTCTAGTGTTTTGTAAAAGGTGTGTTGGTTTCAGGCAGCTGTATGTAATAGGTTTTTTTTACTGCATGGCATACAGAAAAAGCAAACATCATGCATAACTTTTTCATATGTACACAGGAGAGATGTTAAAACCTAGTGCTATAGGAAGGGGATTTCACACAAAAAAGCTCCTGAAGTATCTTCCAGGTGTTGTGAAAAACATACTGTTGAGAGGAAAATGGGTAAACAAGGGTATATTGATTATCACACATCTGTATGCTCTCTGTTTTAACATCTTCTATCATATCCACAAATAAATGCAACTTGTCAATAACATAACTTCCCATCTGCATAACCTCTTTCACAGATGCCTAACCTTCAGGTAGTCATATTTCTTGATGGTTTTGAGTTGCTGTCCGTGAAACTCTAGATAGCATTCGGAGGGGCAAAGGGCTGTTGGGAAAGGTTCTTTGGGCCCCATCCAAGCTCATAGACATCCCAGATCTGCTTCAGAGTGGAGAAAACCATCTCTTCCTTGTCAGATAGATAATCCGTGGTGGCTTTACGTCTCCTCTTCTCCTTTTCGAGTGACTTACGGCTGGGCTGTTTGGAGGTAATGGTTTTCTTCCGGGGAATGGATGATTTCTGCCTTTTTCACATCTTCACAGCACTGCCCAGATCACACTGTTGGAGTGTTCTAAAGGGTGGCTGGATTTACATTCCTTATCAGATATATTATCCTGATGCTGCTGGCAAAAGCTTACGACTAATTTTTCACCGATGTGATCCTCTATTGTCACGGCCAAATCAGCCTAATGGTGGAAAATATGATAATGGGAGAACTGAGGGATTGTTTGATTGTTGAAGGATACTAAGCTACGATGATTATAGAACATTAATGCAAAGAGTCTCATGGACAGGTAACACAGTACCTACCACAATATGAGTGGCCACCACATTCAGATTTTTCACTTTATCCTCACCAGTCCAGTGGACTTAGGGGGACGCACACACTTCCTGTGTCATATCATGAGGGTCATTGCTACCATCCTTTTTATGCTTATCACCGATCTCATTGTGCTCTTTACTGAGCTTAAGGCTCTCCTCGGGCAGGTGGTGTGATGCCCCCTTAGGCGGTGGACTCAAAGTGTCACACACTCTCCAGTGTGTCCTTGCCATCTCTCACCTCAGAATCCGTGTGTTCCTTGATAAGCTGAGGAGAACAGATCAAACTGTTGTGAGCTATGACCGCAGCAGTGTAGTGTTTCAAAGAGGATTGTAAAGACTGCATCATCAGTCAAGAGTTCCATGACTTCTGGCTCCTCTATAGCATCCGTCTCAGTGAGCTCCAGGGATGTGGAGACCACCTCAGTGGCGTTCTCATTGTGCTCTTTAATATGAGATTGATGCTCCTCACTGACCTCCTGATCAGAGTCTATCTCTGCAGCCAAATAGTGGCTTCCTCTTGCTGAGCAGATAGAGGAAAGGACACAGTGTCCCCAAAAGGTCCTTTGCTGTCCTCAGACTGCTGAGAGAATGTCAAATGTGTAAATCACTAACACAACATATATAGCTAAAGGCAGGTAAGGCTACTTCAAAACGTCCTTTTGAGATTCAAGGATATTTGCTTACTGGAGTTGCAAGGGAAGAAAACTCAGTCTTTAACAAACCTGTTGGGCCTTCAGTTTCTCTTCCTTAAGGAAGACTGAAACTTCCTCAGTGGCCTTTCTCCTGCTTGGGTGATACCTGAGATGATTCATTGTCCTCAACATGTCCTTTTGTACATCACAGGAACAGCATTGACACATTCATCCTGGGGCTGCTGACAAAAATAGTTTAATATTGTGTGTAACACAATAGGACCATTTAGCTAAGGACAGGTGCTACCACAAATCCATGGATTCATACACATAACTTTGACAAGATAGACACTTACTGGAGTTGAAAGGGAAGAGGACAGCTCAGTCAAATCCTGTTGGGCCTCCAGTTCCTCAGTGGTGTTCTCGTGTGTTCTTTAATATCAGGTTGAGTTGGATAACAACTGTTGTCTGAGATAGGTGGGCAGGAGTGGGGTGGTTCTAGCATCATGTGCCCCTGGACGCCCCCCACCTCCCTCCTCAGAAGTGGATCTTTCATATATTCTAGATTCATTAGATATAAAGTGAAATATTTCAAGCCATTTTTGTTGTAATTTTGATGATTACGACTGTTACTTGTTGGATTTGTTTGTTTTGTTCATACGTCCATAGGGACGACTATATATGTCAATATTGATATCCTGTGATGCAGATTTATTATTGCATGTATATTTTAAACAGGTCATTCTCTCTCTGCTCTGCAGCTATCGTGAGAGACTTAAGACGAAAATAAGTTTATTGTTGTTAATGTACTGTATTGCTTATATTTTCATCTGAGCAGCAGCCCATTAGTGTATCTGCTAAACTGCCCGAGTGTCCATCTCTCCGCCTCTGTGATGGGTCAGCATGATCTTCTCCTTCTCTGTTGTGAGTCACTAATAAGGCCTCAGGGGACAGAGCCAGTCTGGGTCATCAGTATGCCAGCCCCAAAGAGACAAGGCCACTGCTGCAAGATATTGACCAGGCATATCGGCAAGCTCATGAATACAGTGGGTGATTATCATGAACACAGCTGAGGTGCCAGAGCCATGAGGCCATGAGGAGGGTCAGTAGAGTGCTGTGCTGGGCAGACGACACCTACTCAGATGCACCATGTCGACTCAGGCCTTTCAAACCGACGATAAACACGTCTGAAGTTGAAACAATGTTTTTGTGCCATCCGAATCAATAGCTCAGAGAAGCTGAAACTACTACTCTTTAACCATAGAATAGATACATGGTGTTGTTTTCAACTGAGTAAATTAGCCTAATCCAACATTGATTGGCCAACATTCTTACTTACAGTAACCCTGTGTAAGCAGCTCCAATATATTTGATTTGATGAAATTGGAAGATTTCAACTGATCGGTGGCAAACATGTATATTATGTGAACATGAATAAGAACAGCAGGTTTTTAACACACACTGAGCGGCAGTTAGAGTAGGCCTACTGTGAGAAACAATTTTCTGAGATTGACAAAAAAAGGGCATTGGATTAGAATCACAGACCGTATACCTTCAAGTACCGAATAACAGTTTGAATAGTTTATTCATCTCTGGATGCAGTATTTTAACCCATAAACTCAACATGTGCTCATAGACATTAGTTATCTATTTAACTATATTTATCTATTAATAATATTTATCTATTAATTTTATAACAGCACTTCTTGTGTTCAATTGCATGCATGGAACTCATTTTATGGTGATAATATAAAGAAGAAATAAATGATCATAAGTGATCGCTCATGTCTCTGTAAACACTGAAATCAAACTACTGGTAGATGTTTTAAGAAATAATTGAATAATCCTCTATGGAATACAAACAGCATACACAAACAAGAATAGCAAGCTTTTTAGCGAATCTGGAGTTCATAACATTTAAGAGATTTTTCATTCACAGAAATTAGCAGATTTGTAGAACAAAAAACAGAAGAGTAAGATATTTGTGGCATACTTAGCTTGTTTATTGAATGTGCTTCAGGTTTCATAATGAACACAGATTTTGCACCACCACAAAGATCTTTTAAAATCTCTTAAAAAAATCGTTCACTATAAAACTCTTCAATAAATAAGAAATACATTCAAATACATTCTTGATCCTTTGAAAATACATTTATGATCAAGAACAGTTTAAAAGAATGTCCCTTGTTTTTTACTGCATGAAACTGAAACAGTTGCATTAATCAGTTTATGGGGTTGAATGGCCATGGAGACTTACATTAGCATTTTAAACAGCTACGTTAAATCCTATTAAAGCCAAATGCATTTTATCTGGCATCTTTAATAAATAAAGCCATTTGGTAGTAAGGCTTATCAGGCTTTTTACCCAATAAGCCTCAACACTCAGTGCAAGTATAAACACTGCCATCAGTCAGCTATGCCCAGGGCAGAACAAATGGAAAGACCTTTCATTATGGAAAATTAACATCATTATATGCTTCTTAACTCCAGGGTGCAACTGCCTGCATTAGGGTGAACAGACTGTTTTCTGTACCATTTTAGCTATATTATACAGAATACATGTGAGGCCATGTGCACAAACAGGGATAGGGACTATACAAAACATTGTGTCAACGCCACTGTTCTAGGGACTATACAAAACACTGTCAATGCCACTGTTCTAGGGACTATACAAAACATATTGTCAACGCTACTGTTCTAAGCCAGGGCAGCAATGGGGTGGTCATGGTCAGGATCCTCCATGATGGACTTCAGAGCATGTAGAGCCTCAACAGTCACCTTCAGACTGCCCACCACCTCACTGCTGTCTGCAATGTCCACAACTGGCCGAGGAGAGAAGAAGCAGACAGGGAATTAAGAGCTGTGGAAATCAGAGAAGCCACAGGAGAAATGGCAAGGGATGCAGACAGATAAGGCACTGCAGCATTCCTTTGCTGTTAAAAATAGAGCACTGTCCATTGTATTGGTCACACTTTACTCGGATAGTCTACTCACAGACTATTTACAGATGCTCATATTAAATAGAGCACTGTCCATTGTATTGGTCACACTTTACTCGGATAGTCTACTCACAGACTATTTACAGATGCTCATATTAAATAGAGCACTGTCCATTGTATTGGTCACACTTTACTCGGATAGTCTACTCACAGACTATTTACAGATGCTCATATTAAATAGAGCACTGTCCATTGTATTGGTCACACTTTACTCGGATAGTCTACTCACAGACTATTTACAGATGCTCATATTAAATAGAGCACTGTCCATTGTATTGGTCACACTTTACTCGGATAGTCTGCTCACAGACTATTTACAGATGCTCATATTAAATAGAGCACTGTCCACTGTATTGGTCACACTTTACTCGGATAGTCTACTCACAGACTATTTACAGATGCTCATATTATTACTAAACTCTCTGTTGACTACAATTTACAGTTATGGTTAAGGTTTCGGGTTGGATTTGGTTAAAATTCAGTAATTGTTAAACAACAATATACTACTGAAACATTTTCTGGCACTCGATGTGCAGCCCTCCTGTGGAGAACAGGCTCTACTCACTGTTGAGGGGGATGTCCACCATGTCCTGCTTTCTCTCTAGGATGTCAGGGATCCTGAGGTAGGCCACGGCCACGTCCTCACACTCCTGCTCCTGCTCCTCCTCCTCTGGGGGGTCACTCACCACCGTGAACTTGATGCTGCAACAGCCAGACATGGGCAACCTCATCACACAGCCACAGAGGGGCAGGACTGATGAAGTGGACTACTTATGGGCAGTAGCATTTTGATTTGAAACCCAATCCAAAACAAGAACTGCACCAATCCCTAACCATTGCTAGTCAAAAAAGGAATGTGGAAAATAACATCTTAAACTTCCAGCTTTAAGCTGCAGCAAAACCTTGTGACTTCTCAATGTTACCTTTAATCATTTTTCCCCACCTAGAGTAGGAGATCCATAACACATTTCTGGCCATTCACATTTTGAATTTGCAATATACAACCCATGCAACTTGGGGACAGTAAGAGAGCTTTGACCAAGAGCTGGCTGCCATGTCTTACCTCTCAAACCGCTTGGTTCTGCCCTCCAGCACTGCCCTGAGAGCCTGCCGCCGAGCCTGGTTCTTCTCCACATCCACATGAATGACTACAAGACAAAACAAACTCAGTCGCACAAAGTGGTTCAATGATTAGCACTGATGTAGCTATGCTCAGCTTTTGGTGTGCTATTGTCCGTGGCAACCTTTACGCACCGTTGCTGTAATTGTAGTGGATACTCTGTCCAGGCAGGGGCTTGGGCAGTGACAGAGGGGTTTCAATAGAGGGCAGGTCCAGGATTGAGTACTCCACAAATAGCCGAGCGATGTCCTTATCAGCAGCCACCCTCGAGCCGGCCTGTAGCGTCAACGACACCACCTCCACACGAATGCGCTCTGATGGCTGAGAGGACACCGAGAGTGAGCAGCACTCTAACCAAGAACAACATGCAGCAGGAAACACACTATGGGACAAACTGTTCTATATTTGAACAGTCGTTATTCGCAAACCGTAGTCAAATCTAAATGGGCTTCTGTGTAACAGCATTATATCATAACACAGTCATTTGAAAACTAGCTTCTCATTTAGACCATACTGAAATGAGTCTGGATGGAGAAAGCTGAGCTAACAGATAAACCACAGGCATCAGTTTAATTTGAGCTCAACCACACACCCTCCATAGACTCTCATATCTGAGAAAACTGTGTGCTGTGAGCTGCTGCGTGTATTGATTTGACCAATTATAACCACACCACGGCAGGGATGAGAGCTCAGGAGTGGACAAAACATTCTATGAAGTTCTGCCTCACCATAAACAATGTAGCTATGTTTTGGGTGAGAAAACAACAAAAACAAAACAAGAAAATCCACTTCAGACCAAACTTATGCACTTTCACCCAAGTTTGCAGAGTGAATCTTTCCTCTCCACTGTTGTCTCATAATAATAACAACTTTCTCTGTGGTCCCTGACACATGTAACTATGGGGAAAAAAAACTTGGTGTATTCCTGTTCAATTTTTAAATGTAGAGTTTTCCATAAGGCCCACTGCTCCGAAGTGTAAACTTGCTGGACTTACCTGCTTCCGATTCTGTGTGCTATGACCTGGAACAATGCAGTCATCACTATCGGACAGGATCAGTTCATTCACTTCAGAAGAATCCATCTGTTGATCATCTAGGGAGAAGCCAAATGCAAAGCAGTTACAAGCCACTAACAACAAAGCAAACGTGTCTCGGTTTCAGCCACATCTACTGTAAGGGGGACACTGAGGGTGCGATTATTTCCCTATGTCGTCTCTATGTCCTCTTATGCTTTCTAGAATTGGTTGCCACTCCAGAAAGCAAATTTGATCTATTTACAGAGACAAGATTTCTCCCCTGGAAGCAAGTTGTTGCTAAGGGAGACCGTTGCCTTGCTCTTGTCACAAGAGGCACACAACAATGAATGTAAACACTCACGCCCAAGGTTGTAGGGATTTTTCTTAGTGAATGGGAAGGATTGAGCTTCAGTAATATCATTCACACTCTGGGAATTTGTTCTCATTATTTTCTCCATGTCTCTTTCTGCCCCTCACCCTTGCAGTAATCCACTACTGGCCTTCTCAAAGCTTAAAGGGTGTCTACAGGCCAAGGCCAACGGTCATTAACATTTATGTTGTTAGTGGTCAACAGCACCTTACTGGACACAGTCAGTGTTATATTTGTGTTTACACAGTCAGCGCAATGTTTGTGTTGGAAGCTATTCTGTAAACAACAGCAGGGATATTCAGTATTCTGTATATACACATGAGAATAAATATTGATCTAAAGGGAAGATTTAGACTGAGACTCAAACCAACGTTGTTATCAATCCTCATTGCGGCAAAAGAACTATTCAAATATGAGTTATATTACACTCTTACCACTGCTTAATTAATAAAATAAGAAAAGTTGGCAGTCAATTGTAGGGTTTATAAGTTTATTTTTTTTACTGATTATGTTTATTTTTTAGAAATAAAAACAAACTAACCCATTTCTTGCTTGGGTATTTCCTCAGATATTTCGGACTCCTCAGAGATGGAGAGAGAACTGGATGCAATCACTTGACCTTCAGAGAAATGGGATTCTTCCTCATCTTCCTCTTCCTCATCCGCACATGCTGGCTGCATGACCTCCACAGCCTTTTCCATCAGAGGATAGCAAGTACAGAATTATTAATGACTGCATTTCAATTTGCAATTCCCAACTCCAGTTCTGTTCAATACTGTTGTATTGATGACCAACTTAAATTCTCTAAGCAAGTAGCCTTAATTGCAAAATCATGTCAGTTTATCCTTTACAACATTAGGAAGATCAGACCTTATCCGACACAAGATTCCACACAACTTCTTGTACAGACCATGGTTATCTCCAAACTGGACTATTGTAATTCACTGTTAGCTGGCTTTGTAGTAAGATCGTTACAACTGATTCAGAATGCTGCAGCACGCCTGGTCTTCATTCAGCCAAAGAGGACACATGTAACTCCTCTCCTAGTTACTCTCCACTGGCTCCCTATAGTGCCAGAATTCAATTTAAATCTCTCATAGGACACTGACTGGATCTGTTCCCTGCTATTTTAATTCAATGATCAAGATGTACATCCCCAACCGCCCACTGCGGTCTTCTGATGAGTGTTATGTCGTCCAGCCATAAACGCTAGGTTTAAATTCAAGACTCTTTTCCTCAGTGGTTCCTTGTTGGTGGAATGAGTTGCCCAGTGCTCGCCATTCCTGTGATAGTTCTGGGTCTTTCAAGAGGGGTCTAAAGGCATATCTGTTCAACATGCACTTAGTTTATTAAGCGCTTCTTATGCGTTATGTAAAGGATAATGTATTGTCTGCCGGTAATTATCGGAAATAAGTCCTGACAGGGCAAACAGAACCCCGACGCACAGCGACCTGAAGGGACTTATTTTATGGCTACTTGCCAAAACAAGAAAATAATGCACAATGGGTCTTTAAAAATGATTTGGCTATCGTCGTGGCAGAATTATATGAAAGACGTGAATCAAAAGCACAAAACCAGTTGCCATTAACAGTGGTCATTATAGATTTACCACACCTCCGAACGTTGGGAAGGCCCATTCATGTGAATGAAACTTTCTGCAGCACTCTGAAGAGCCGTGGAATAAGGTTTGTATTTTATAATATTTATTTATTTTGTAACACTTTACTTGACAGTATCGACATAAGGGTGTTATAACACTGTCATGAACACATGACACTGTCATGAACACACAATCCCTAACCCTAATCCTAACCCTAACCCTAACTTGTTATGACAAAAACCGAATGAAACTTAATGACAGAAGCATTATGTCATAAATGTTTATGACTTGTTTATGACACATTCATGACAGTGTCATGTCACTCTTACGTCGATACTGTCAAGTAAAGTGTAACCATTTAGGTTATTGTCATTCGGCTATAGATTGAATTGACATTGTTGTTTATTATTGCTATTCTCCTTAATGTAGTCTTACCAACTTTTCAATTGTTTGCTGTTAAATTTAACTATGTATTGTTGTTGTTGTATGTCGCTTTGGACAAAAGTGTCTGCTAAATACCATTACAGGGCTCTACACTAACATTTTTTTTCAGGAGCACTTGTGCGCCCAAGTTAAAAAATTTAGGAGCACAGACAAAAATTTGGGCGCACAGTCAGTTAAGTCACATTAAGAATGACTGACAACATTTAGGCTACAGGAAACAGGATTTTAAAGATCAGTGCCTACTTTATTTTTAGTCTGTTCTATTTTCCTACATTTTGGTAATGTAAAATAATATAATACATAGCCATACTGTATTTGCATTTAGCCTTAGACAAGTATCCTGACAAATGTAAGCTAATTTATTTATTTGTGAATCCATCTATAGCTAAACCAAATATGCCCATGGTGACCTATCTGACTGCATAGGCTACTGCCTAATACTACTACTAAAACAGTCCATTTTCTCTTCCACAAAACCCAACATAGGCTAATCAAGGATATATGTTTTATACTTTTAGTTTTTATTTGAAATATCTGCATTGATAGGGGCAGTAGGCAAACGTTAGGCCTACTTTCGTTTTGCACTTCAACTTGTATTCGGTGTAAACAAACAAGCATGCGTGGAAGCCTGGAGTTGTCAGTAGCGTTCTACCTTTGAATAAAATGGGAGTATTACGGGAGGCTACTTTTGTGCCGGTTCGCTACAGCTATATTGCAGCCAATACGTCAACTGGGCTGAAAGGCATGTTAGGTTACCTTTCCTTCTCTCACTGCATTCTCAGAATCCCATCCTGAATCTCTGATCCAATGAATTCGGTGGATAGAAGAACTAATTTCTTCAATCTTTGCATCTTGGCTAGCTAGTCTAACTTTCCGCTTTTTCTGCGCGCTCTTGGATTTGATAGAAGCGACTACTAGCGAGTTACAACGCGAAACTGCTAACGTTGATGGGAGGTGTCGTTTTTATGCTGCATTCGTGACGTGATTCTATGGTTTGCACCAGTAATGTTTCTCGATGTTGCGGTGTATTTTGTAGACAAAGATTGACATGGTTAGAAGTCATTCGCACCAATGCGCCTAAATATTTTTTTGCACTCGCACGGCATCATTTTTACTCGCATGTGCGAGTGAAATGGGCGCACTGTAGAGCCCTGCATTACCATAACCATAATATCAAACCATAAACATTTGTACTATGAAAAGTCCTTATGCTGAAATGCAGAACCTGTGGTGCTGCTGGGACCCTGGTCGTCTCTGGGTTGATGATTCTGCTGTTTTCGGCCCCAGAGGGCCCACTCTCCTCCACCTTAAACACACAAACAATCCTCAAGACTGAAGAACAGCATCCGGAGCTTTACGGATTGCACAGTATAAGAAACAGAAACTTACCGGATGATCTTCTGTTGTTACGTCCCTAAATGAGACTTTTTTGCTGGATGCCTTCAAGCTGATAAGCTGCCTGGGTTTAGGAAGTGGAGTCTACAGAGACGTGATGAATTAGGAAATGAATGTACTATTCATTTAAAACTCTCCAACTCTCTCTCAAGAAAACCAAAACCTTCACAATTCACAGATAATTAAAAAAAAAACTACATTGCATAGTCTGCTTAAAGGAATTATCCGGAGTAAAATGCACTTTAGATCAATTTACGGATGATTGGGAGTACATACGTTGAGTTGACATCAAAATCATGTCATTCGGATGTGTTTTGAGAAAGTTCGATTTTACCGTTTTTAGTCAAAACTCGTTAGCCTGGAAATTCACAATTTCGTCGCCGTTTTAAAAAAAAAAAACATAGTCCAGTCCATACAACTTTATTTCAATTTCGAAAGAAATACTGGATTATGTTTGTTTTTTTTAAAAAACAGCGACGAAATTATGAATTTCCAGAGCGTGTTACTCCACACTAGGCAATGGACTCCTACGCCAGCTGCAGACGCCAGCTGCAGCAGCAACATTTCCGGAAAGGTACTGGCTTGATGAAATTCATTTTGGACTCTCTATCCGACCACATAAAGACCTCGGGATACTTCGGTTTGGCTTTAGGGACCCTCTACTCACTACCACGTAAGTGTAATGTTGTTTGAAACTGTAGAAGAGGTATAAAAATAGCGTTTTGTAGGGCGAAATGACTTGCCCTGGTCACTTCCAGGCTAACGAGTTTTGACTAAAAACGGTAAAATCAAACTTTCTCAAAACACATCCGAATGACATGATTTTGATGTCAACTCAACATATGTACTCCCAATCATCCGTAAATTGATCTAAAGTGCATTTTACTCCGGATAATTCCTTTAAGTGGATTTAAACATTTTAATTTGGCCAGTAAAAGAGCCTGAAATATCAATTAGTCATTCTATTAAGTAAATCATTGTTGTGGTATAAAAGTATCTATATCAACATCCTCATACTTCATATGGATAATATTAACATGTGTTTGTTTTGCCTATTGGATTAACAAGCAGGCTACATGCAGACAGAGTTCAGAGTGCATTCAGAGTTAGCAATGTTCAAATCAGTCCTTACCACAGACAGTGTGCTATGGCTATGGACATGGGTCTTACCACAGACAGTGTGCTATGGCTATGGACATGGGTCTTACCACAGACAGTGTGCGTTGGCTATGGACATGGGTCTGAGGAGGGGCCTTCTGTTTTGGCTCCTCTTCTCTCTGCTCCTCCTTTTCCTCTTCGTCTGAAATGTTTTGCTTTGGTGGTCACTTTCACAGGTGTGTTTTTGACTATGAACTTGGCTTGTTCAGGGGTCACTGCAGACCCTGGTGGTGGAAGGTAAGTATACTTCCATTTTAGCATTACCTCAATGTGACCACTTCGACACCCTGCAGGATCAGCCAGCTCAAATGTCCCTGTGAAAACAGATGTTAACATTCAATATAAAAGTATATAAATGTGTGTGTGTGTGTGTGTGTGTGTGTGTGAGTGTGTGAGTGTTAAAATAATATTAATTAATGAATTAATTACAGGGTTTAATTACTACATACCAGTAATGGATTTATCATGGGCAAGGGATAACAGTGGAACTCCGGCTTTTCCCAAATACAACTGTTCACCTGCATCCTGGTCATCAAATACATAGAAGAAGAGTGTCTCTGCCCTAAGATAGCGATCAAGGTCAGCGTTCATTTCCAAAGGGAAGCCTTTGCAATCGTCAAAATAAGCATTATTACTGCTAGCAATGATTGGTGTATCATGATCAGGAAAGTCGTAAAGTTTGTAGACCACATATGGGCTTGGCTGACTGTTCCCGAGCTCCCGAGATTTCAGGTTGCTGCAACAGCGCACTGTGACATAGAGCTCATTGAGGCTGCCCTCTGTGAGAGATGGGGAAGGATTCACAGAGGCACTCTGGAGAGAGAGAGAGAGAGAGAGAGAGAGAGAGAGAGATGAAAACCTCACATCTAAATATGTCTGCATCATCAATCAAAACTGACAGCACTTGACACAAGCTAAAAGTTACATTTGTCAAAAGACAGAAAACTTACATTTGTCATAGGACAAGTAAAAAAGGTTCTTTAGTATTGTCCCTGATGTAAGTATCTGAATGACTAGGCAGTACCTGACTGTCTTGATTCATGCTGGAGCTCAGGTAGCCCATAGCTTTAATCCTCTCTTTGTAGAGGCGGATGGCCTGCTCCATAGGAACCCGCAGGCGGAGCCAATAGTCCAGAGTCCCAAAAGCCTGGGTTTCCCCTTCAACACCTTCCAAAACACATGACCAGTATTAGCTGAAAGTGACCTAACCTCAAAGGATGGACTTCAGAGTGTTCAATGAGTCCCCATACTCACCCACAAGATGTAAGGTACCAAACACTTTCCCATTGCGGTCCAACAATTGGTTGAGACGCAGATGACCAGCTGCTACTGTCCGATAGTCAACCCCCTCTGCCAGCTGGGTCTCTACCACAACGGTGCTGGTGTGAAGGTACTGCAGGAAGAGGTCGTCCATGCGCACCAGGTACTGAGAGGTGAAGTTGTAGGCTGGATGGGCGCCTCGCACCACGGGAGTGGACTGAATCTCAAAGTCAAAAAATGCAAATGTACAGAAAGTGGTAGGGTCAGGGTCGCCCAGCTTGCCCAGGGCTTCAGGGGATAACCGAGCATTGCCAAGGTGGATCTCTAGGAGGTTCTCTCCTCTTTCCAGGTTGATGGTTTCATCAAACTCATCTGCTGTATCCTCCTCTGTCACTTCAGGTCTGAACACATGGGATTTAGTGCCATATGCAATGTCTCGGAGCTGAGCTGTAAAGAGAAACAAAAAATATAAATTTTAAATTTACAGGAGTTTTGAGGTTAGAAACAATGAAATTTCTACTAAAATGACTGAAATAACCAAGCAAACCTTCTAGTTTCCTGATTTTAGCCGCTCTCATGTCTAGTAGGTGGGCAAGTTTCTCAAGCTTCATTTGACTCTCCAGCTTCAAGTCATCTAATTTACGATTAACTGCTTCAACTTCAGCCTATTCAGGACACAAAAAACAAGCATATGTTCATACAGCTTAAGAATAACACTGTAGCATTTTGGTAATCCTAGCTCTAAAATATCTTCTCTGAATGAAGATCTTTACCTGATAGTCTTTATTAATCTTGTGTTGCATGAAGAGCAAGTTCCTAGTTTTCTCAAGCTCTTCGACAGTCTCAGCATGGGTGGCCTGCAACTCCTTCATGGAATGCTCCCCACTGGGCTCTCTCTCCAGAAAATCCAGATCTCCCCTCTTCTGAACCTTACGAACCTGAGGAGACAACGGTAAGAGTTCTAACAATGCAGAGATAACCGTAACCGTGACAACCTATGGCTAGAAGAAGAAAAAGCTATTACTAGCATAATTGCTATGAATACCTTAATAAGCATCAGTGCCTCGCTGAGTTCTGCTGCGTCAACATCACTCTCCTGAAAAGGAATCAGTAATTAAAAACATCACCCACACAAATCACCCAAAACACGAGTTGCATGGACACAGTGACTGAGATGGTCATATCAACTTTATTCACTTCATGTACCTTTGTGAAAAACGCCATGCGCTCTTGAAGCTCTTCCAGTTGTTGTTTCTGCTCTAAGTAACGCAACTGAAGTTGTGAGTTTTCCTGAGACAATTTTTCATTTGTATCTGAGAAAATAAAAAAGTCAGATATGGTTTCTGTATCCAAAGATTACACAACAACTTTAGATAAGAAACTGTGGTCTCTTGTTATAAAATGTAAGAACTTTCACCAGTAACGTAAAAGGCAATAAGTGAGTCAAGAGAAAGTCCAATGAGAATAACGTGAAAGGCAGAGCCTGAGACAGCTGTCTCCGCTACGAATGGAGGCCAGGCAAACCAAGCCAACCAAAGAGCAAATTCAAAATACAGCTGCGCTAATTAGCATTAACATTCCCATATGATCAGATGTATTTCACCAAGTACCTCTCTCTGCCTTGATCTTGTCAAGAATCTCATTCTTGTCAGTTAGGTCTGATTTCAGTGCCATTTCAAGCTGGGCAATCTGAAGTTTGAGCTGTTGCTCTCTTGTCTTCCATTTCTGCTCCTGGCTCACGTCGAAGGCACTGTTGTTTTTTTCCCATCAGAAGCATTTAAGACTTTATTAGAGATTACTGCTGAATTGACAAAGAAGAGCAATTAAGAGAACGGACAGAGAAAGACCGAGAGAAAAAGAGATATTTCCCACCTGTTCACCAGTTTATCACAGTTTTCTTTTAACAGATCTCTCTCCTTCTCCAGGTCCACAATCTGGTCTTTCAGCTAAGTGGCATAAAGACTGTTTGGGACATGTACAGTGATGCTACAACATCTGGGAACCATTTCAATATGTCTACATATTTGTTTTTACAAAAATGTGGTCAGATCATCCATGCAGAGGAACATCTCCATTGGATTAAGATCCTGATGTTCTGCACACAGATTGCACAATCTTTCTTTACATATGCAATTCATCCATTACATATGAAATGGCTAGATTCACAACATAGCAAGTTACCATGCAAAAAAAGCCCAAACAAGCATCAACACTGTCTAGGCCACTAAGCACACAGCTGTAAAGCAGGGAGAGATTTAACAGTAAGCTTATTTGCAACACGTTCAGCAGGATCAAATGTACCTCCTCTATCCTCCTCTGTTCCAGAACCTTTAATTGTAACTGGCCCTCCAGGTTGAGGTTCTTGAGACGCTCTTCCCTGAGTTGCTCAGTCAGCTCATCTACCTTAGTCATTACCATATCATGGCTGGCCTTCAGAGTCCTCTGGCTCTGCAACAGTAATAAAACAACCTTCAGACCCAGGCTGATATTATCATTATCCAACAATGATAGACTGTGGCCTACTAATGCTATGGGAAGCACATGCAACATTTACATTGACCAGCAGGGGGCAGACTATGACCTTAAAAAGCAGTAATTTACATTCAGCCATTGATAGTTCAGATTGAGAGTTTTTTTGTCTTGCAGATTTTAGATACATAATCAGAGTAAACTGATAGTATGAAACAAGGATATATTGATATCCTATTATGCCAGCAGAATCAGCTTTATTTGTGTGTGTTATTTTGAATTTCTTACCTCTTGAAGTTGTAAAAGCCTTTCTTCCAGCACAATAAAAGCATTCCCCTTATCAGCCAGTTGTTTCTGAAGTTTGATCAGTTCAACATTTTCTTTGATAGTTGATCTGGAAAACACATTAAAAAAAAACTTTCAGAACATCAATATGATTATAAAACTAACTAGGTATAAGCAGTAATGACCTCATATGGTCAACTCAACAGGAAGCTGATGCCACTTCAGATGGCTCTACTGAAAAATGCATGCTTTTCAGCTGCCTCCCTCACTAGTGAACAAATTAATAATTTTGTATTTTAGAATAATTAATGAATAAAACTGTGAAGTACCTCTGGCCACTGGCCTGCTGTTCCCTCAGCTGGAGGAGAGATTCCTCATACTCCCTCTCTTTTCTCCTTAGCTGCTCCCTGCATGCTTCTGTCATTCTCTCCATCTCTTCCATCTGGGCTCTTTGGTTCTCGATCACATTCTCTCTTCCAACAAAAAGACAGAAGACAGACAGATACAAACCCATGTGAACAACCTTATGTTCTCAACAGTCAAAATCAGTATATAACTGATTATTTTAAACATTTCAAAAGTTATTAATAAATCAGAAAATTGTTTACATACAGGTTTCGTATTTCAGCTCTGGCATCATCTAGTAAACTGTGGCCATAACGTGGAAGCAGACCATGAGGTGGACGAGCACCTATGTCTGCTTCTGCACTCCTGGTGGCTGAAAAGAGTCAGAGGAAAACGCACTTACTAACTTTAGTATTTTGCTCAAGAAATTTCCAAATAATCACAGTGTGACATTGTCAGGTTAGAAGTCATGGTTAAAAATGGTTACAGGTTTACAGGTTCAAGCCTCAGGTGGGAAAGGAAGACTCTCCCTGTGACAGGTCAACGAAACACTGCAATAATTCTGAGGCCATAACATGCACCTCTGGTCAGAGTGTTAGCAGTGTCTTCAGGCATGGCAGGGAAGTCATCCCTCAGCCTGCGGAGGCCTGTGTTGATCCGTGACTGGACGTGGCCATAGGGAGTGGGACGGCGACTCTGCACCTGAAGCTGCTGCTTGGCAGTTAGCAATCGCTGTTTGAGACCCTCATTCTGTTTTTCGAGCTGATGGACCTTCTCCTGAAGCTCCTCAATCATCTCCTCCAACTCAACATCCCGACCTGCAACCACGCCAGAGGACGTCTGCTCCATACGTTTACGGTCCTTTACCAGCCGGATGAGCTTAGTGGCCATTCTATCAGCATTCAATGATGATAAAAACAGACACACACAAGTCCAGACACTAATGCAGAGTTCCAATAACACTTGTCAAGAACAAAATGAAAACGAATGCATAAAACATTAGAATTCTAATAAGTGAACAAGTAATTCTTCACAGGAGAAAAAAAAATCATTGTTTCATATGAACTGAACCTATATAGGCTTTGTTTCATTTCTTTTATTGTTTATGGCTGTAGCCTGCAATGTATGTTTTTAGTTTTTAACACAATAGATGGCCCACAAATCCCACAAATGTGAGATGTTACTTAAAATATAGTAGGTGAAAGTTCAAGATCAGGTTCACAATGAAACAGCACTTCCGTGAATAATTTATCTAACAATCATTAAGACAGCACTTGTTTCACTCTCTAACTGCACTCTCAATTACTACAAACCTTTAAAACTCTAGCTGTTTGGTTGTAAACAGACGAAATTTAGCAGTAAAAAATATCTGCAGAGTAGGCAACCTCCTCAATAGCTTCAAACAACATGTATCCATGTACCTCTTGATCTTGTCCTCCTGTTTGTGGGTGTGCTGTTTGAGCAAAAGGTTTTCATCATGCAGACGGAGGAAGCGATCTTCCAGCTCCTCCCTGCTGACTTTTGAGACTGCTTGCCTTGCCTTGGCATTCTGAGTAGTCAGATATTCTGCGGAGAGGATTTCACTTAAATCAGTCAATCAAGTCTGGTGTGACCTAAGAATCACGTCCATCTACTACACAGAGATCACAACAACCCAGACCTGGCGTCCCAACTCCTGTGAGGTTCAACGACATGTCTCTGACTGGGGCGTCACCTGCCGTTTCATCCGCAAAGCTAGAACGTGACATATTTCTATAAAAAGAACAAAGTAAGTTACGTTACAGTTACATTGTTTCGAGGGGGTAATAGGGTAACTTTAACGCTACAGCACTAAATTAGCTAATTTGACAGGTCACTTGCTTTTCTGCAAATATACACTAACGTTAGGTCTATATAAAGCTACTACAAATACCTACATAATGTTGGTTAACTTACGTGACTTTCTTCTGTGCTGATCGTGAATTCGAATAACATTCAAAACAACATTAAAATCAGCGCATCGTCCTCCTCTCCTACATCAGCTAGCCATGACAACTAGACAGTCCCGAGGAGATTACTCTAAATATAAAAAAAGACACATTTATCAAGATTTAACCCTCCGCTCAGTTAACATTATCACGACAAAAAATCACATAAAAACAAACCAAACCCATACCATATGAGCAGAGAGGGTTAAAGCGGATCTTTGATATGAGTGCAGATCAGAACGCTACCGACCAACCAACAACAACCAGCCAACAACTGGCGCCTGTTATCCACAACAACAGTTGCTAACCAATTCTTCTCATTTTGATTTGCAGCATTTAGATTCTACTCACCGAAGATTACTGCCATCTACTGGCCTGGAGTATAACAAGAAGAAAACATGTTTTCTCATTTATAAAAGCCATCTCAGCATTGCTAGCTTAAATCCGGCCTAAATTTGTGCCTTTCATAAAGTAATGATAAAATGGTTTTGTAATATGCATGCAGATGAATGCACATTACAGATTATAATATATTTATTTTTGACACACCACCATCCACTCTGCATTTCTCAAATCAATCAACAACCCTTTCAACAGCTCACATAGTCTCTACCTGTGCTTGCTGATTTATGCAATTCTGAGTCACTAAGCCTAAAACCTGTGATGTCACTAAACTGGCTTGTTTTTTTTCCCTCCATCACTTTTCTTGCAACAGCAATTTATTTCCTGCCCAGTAGAAACTGTACTTTATGCAACAATTAGGAAGGCTGGTCTGTCACAGAGCTGTTGATCCAGTTCTACCTATCTTTTACTGTCTATTAGTTCTACACTGTGCCCACCCATCACTGTTTGGTGCAGCTACAAAAGAGGATAGGAATAGACTACAGACAGTGGGGAAATTTTGAGATTTGGAGATCTTTTTGAGTTCACACTCACATATACAAGGAATTTGGTTCTGGCTATTGGTGTCACTCTTAACAGTAGGCAATATATAGACAATAGACACCAAAACATTATTATAGACAGGACAACATAGGCCTAGCTACTTATTATAGACAACGTAAAGTAGGCTATGCTAATGTGGTGAGTATTATTAAGGCGAGACACGGCAGTTGAAAACATCGTTTTTTCATATGCACTGGTCAATTTAGAGATTTGGGCTAATTTGCTACCTTAGCATGTATTCTTTCACATTACAACAACAAAGTCCGATTTACACATTTAGGTGTTTATTTCATTACATTGTGTCTACTCGCGCCTGTATATTTCTCCTAAATTCACCAAAGGTTAGCCTTCTAACGTTTCATGCTCTACCGCGACCGTGATACGAAACATATGTAGTGGTAGTACCATGGGTAGTACCAGACATTCTCTGGTAGTACTGTTGGAAAGCTCTGTTTTTCCTGCATGACGTTCTGCAATCCAAATATGGACACTTCCTTTGTATCCGCAACCAATCGCGAAAGTTCAAAGGCGAGTCTAGGCTGAAAACGGAATCTCATATATCTCGCATATGTAGCACCTATTTAGCCTACACCAAACTTTCCAGTTATACACTTACTAGTATTCTGAAGATATTTACAGAGGGATTTGTTAATAAATTATTCCTGGCCTGATTTATGTGACATTTTAATCAAAAAAATATGGCAAAAATCTTTTTTTTAAGGCTATGGACAGTTTATTTTGATTTCCTAGGTAATGAAAGCAGATTTCCTGAAATCCCTCTGTAATCTTGTGTGTAAACAAAATGAAAAAAGAATGTTGTACCTGGCTTTATCAATGTTCAGATCTATCTACCGAAAATATATGCAAAATCGCGCATATTAAATGAGATAATGCCTAATTTGCATAATGAAACATTCGAATTTCAAAAAACTTGTAATACATTTTTTGTTCATACTTGTGTAAGTAATCAACTGAGGATGTTTAATGGTAATGTCTATCATTTTAAAATTGTAGCCTATTCACCTGTAGTGTCTCGCCTTAAAGAATTATTAACTGGGCAACAGCAAACATGAACTAAATTTAAGACACTAAAATGAGAGAAACACATAGGCTTCATTGTCCAAATGCTAGTCCAGTTGGTTAAGTAAGGTAAATAAGTTGTGGCACTGCCCGTCCCGAATTGTCCGGGACATCCCGTATTTTGGTCAGTCTTTCCTTCATGAGGCTATCTCCCCCACCAGGTTTACATCTAAGACACCTTACATTTTTATTCAACCTAGTTAGATAATTCTGCAAGTTAACCAATTATTTTGTGCATTTATTGGAGACGTGTATTTACTCTACTTCAACATCCTACCCAGAAATGCTTAAATGGTAGCCTAAGCCTACTAAAGGTGGGGTACTTCTGACACAAGCACACGTTACATACTCCTTTTACACAACCATCATAGACTTGGAGGATGTATTTGTCATTCCATTGGCTGATAGCGATGTCCTTTGTGGCTCTTACTGTGTAAACTGTACTTGGATTGGCTGTAACACTACATGCCTTATTCCAGAGAAATGATTGGATAAAAATATAGGTTAGTGTTTCGACAGTCATGACGAGGAGAAGAAAGTAGGTCACAGACCGATGCCATTTATGTCACACATTTTTTCAAGTAACGTTAGACTTCGCATCTGGGAAGTGAAAGCTACATGATATGCCCTAAAATCAGAGGCAAGTATGGTTTTTGATTATTGAGAATGTTAATGTGTTCTTGTGTCGTATGAAGTCGATGAACAATGTGTTTTTCCCCCAGTGACATAGCTGCTAGAACTATTGATTTGCAGTAGGAGGGGCATTCTCTTCTTCAGGGTTCTCCCTCTGTAGGTGCAGTAGGACAACTAGCTGAACTGGTATTTGCTGTGGGCTATGTTGCGATTTCTTAAATGATGGATAGGTCATTGTCACGGAAATGAGTACTTTGTCAACTCAGACCTAAGTCGATATAGTATTTATTTGATCCCCTGAAGGGACATACGTTATGGCTAGGGAGCCTTTGCATATCTGATTAGCTTCTATCCGCCTAATTTCTGTCGAACATATTTGTCAGATAGTTTCACAACCAGGTGTCGCTTTATTAACTATATCACGATATTGAAATCTGGCGAAGATCACAGTTTCTTTCCTAGCGGTCTGTTAGATGTATCCTTCATGGCATTCCATTTGATCTAGTCAAGTTGCATTTATTGTGCTTTAGCATCAACGTTAGCTTATGCTACGTTTCTGTTGCGCTGTGCCGAGCTGCCAAAGTCCATACGTAACGCTAGCTGACCGTAGACGGTCTAATCCACCATGGTTTAACTAACAACGTTACATGTCGGTAATGTAAATTCGTTAAGGTTAAATGTGCATCGTAATTTGTGGCGACGAGAATTAACTCAAAAATGTATTTAGTATTGAATGATGCCTCCCTTCCCGTCTGACGTCAGCCTGGAAGAGAGATGGGGGTGAATCATGAGTGATGTGGGTAGGTTATTACAGTCAGACACATTAACGTTATGCGGAAATATTAGCACGCTAACATTTAATGATTTTAATCAGAGCCATCTCTATGGCCCTATGGCTCTTTTAATGTTATGCTGTGAATTTCGAGATGGCTTCCTAGATGTCATCCACAAACGGATTATTAACTAAATTGTTTTTGTTGCAACTCCATGGTCATTACAGACACGTAAAATGTTGAAGATTGAGGGTTTTCATTTTTGTACCTGTCATGGGTGTGCATCGTACGTAGTTTCTTTGGGTAACAAGGACTGTCTTTCATGTGTATCAAACTGGCTTGTTTAGCTAAGACACTGCGGCGCGTGTTTCCATATTCAAATCGTATAGAACAGTATTATTCAAACACATAATGGATGACAAAGTTTTTTTTTGTATCCCTTCTGATATATCCATCAGATTCTCTACGATGCCACCGGCCCTGGCTATACGAGGACACCCCAAGCTTGTGTTTGCTAATTTGACTATAGAGAACTCAATTTTTTCACAAGCCTCGGATATTTAATATGTAACTACAGGTTGAGATAAAGAGTAAAGAATTCATGTTACGGACGTTCGTTTAAAGATGCATGCTGTTGTGGTAATTTGCCCAAGTAAATAAATTTCAAGTGACGTTAATGCTTCCAAAGATGAGGATTGGGTTACGCGTGGGTGTTCCGCTGGTTGGAGTATGTGAGTGAGCACAGCACAGCCGTGTGGGAATATGGCTCAGAGTCAAATAGGAAGATGCCATCTCCAGTAAAATGCACTATAATTCATCTTGCACTAATTTCACTACTGTGCACTTGCTGATAGACGAATAAGGGGCATTTGTACTCTTGATTTTTTCTTTACCCTTATCTATGATCTACACCAAGTAATAAAGGGTTTCCAGGGAACATGCACACTGATGGAAAAATGTAGGCCTATAGCCTATTTGGTGCACCTCAAATATTACATTTAAATTTAAGCTATTGTGAGGCGCTTAAGTGAAAAGTTACAGTATTTGTATGTAGCTTTGGACAAAAGCGTCTGCTAAATACCATAACCCTAAAAGCCTTTGCCTCATAAAAACTTTATGTATTTAAATGGGGTCTGGGGGCTATTGTTTGCCATCCTCTGGATGGCCTTATGATGGCAGGGATAGGTGCATGTGTGATGTTAGGCCCTGACAGTGCTTGAATTTTCCAGCATCTAAGCTACTGTATTTCAGCAGACTGGTGACCTTAAGTGGGATGCAGACTGACCAGCAGGCAGAACGCTCATGCTCAAAACCCACTTTTTGAAAACGTGTCAATTAATGCTGGTGGCAAGTGGTTAAAGTGTGAGGAAAATAGTTTAAATATTGGCTCACTTCCAAAAACAGTCTAAGCAGTGTCAGCTCTCTATAATTTATATAATTAATCTATAGTTTAAAGCATTTACTTTAAAGCAACACCAAAGAGTTTTTTGTACCTTAAAATAATGTTTCGAAAATCGTTTCAGTGGTTCGTCAACTCATAACAGGGTGAACGGCACTTTCTGTATTAAACTTCCAGACCCTCTATCGACTATAACCGCATCTATGTAAGTTTGCGGGATCGGTAGCGGATCTGTAGTTCGATGGAATGAGACATGAGAAACTACAAATTTGACTTGCATCTGATGTCGCAATACATCGTACTTTCATAAAATCATGCAACATATTCTACCTTGTCTGTGGACATTGTTATTTGCAAACAGGTGCTGGATAAACAAATAGTGCGTGCGACAGAGGAAAAGTTATTTGGTGTTGCTTTAAAGTTCTGAGTAAGCTTTCTAACACATCTCTACCCACTCAGCACAGCAGTCCGTACATTCAAAACAACTTTGATGTTTGTTCACAGTCCTAGGTCTGTTAATAGGAAACAAAACAAGCCATAAAGAATCCCAGCTGATCAACGTGATGCTTCAGGAGCACGGAAGGGAGGGGTGTCATTTGATTGGCTGTTGAGCACAAATATCAGCAATCTTTTGCAATACACAAATCGCTGACTGCATCCTTACATATGGATCAAGATAAGATGTGTTTTGTCAAGCTCATATCAACTTGTTGTGCTCCTTGCCTGTGTAACTAAGAACCCTACATAAAAATTAATGTTAACACTATAACTGTGTCACTTGCATCTTAATACATTGATTGGAAGGATTTTTTTTCCTATTCCAAAGCATATTTATCCTAATTTTTAGTCTACAAAGTTATGCATGAGTCAAGTACAAAGTAGTGAGCTAGTGGCTAATGTGCTGAAAAATAGTCAACTGTTGATAATAAAATGAAAAATGACCAAAATAACCAATGACCATTAAGCTAAATGGAAAAATAGAATGTATAGGTTTAGGTTACTAAATAATAACATTCCAGACTTAAAGGCTGCACTCAGTGAACACAGACCTCTGCTAAGGCTTGCCATATCTGAAAATGGGAACAAAAGTGAAAATGAATTCATTCAGGCAGCCCATGAGTCCGATCTGCTTGAACATTCAATGGGTTCTTCATTGGCCCAATTTTCATGAAAATAGAGCCAGTTTTTTTTGTGTAATCCAGCAAACACACAAACCACACCAAACACATAATCTCCTCTGTGGTAGAGGAGAAACATTGAATGTTTCGCTAGGCTACTTTACAAGTCATGGTTCAATTAAATTGTGTTGTCATTACAATCAAACTGCATAAGGGCTTGTTTGGAAGTTGGCAAATGCAATTTAAAAGAATAGATAGAAGAATAATTGCAACATTGCTTATTTAATATAACAACATTGTACTTTACAATAATAGCCAGCATTATCCCTCTGATTTGAATCATGAATTACAATACAACAGGGCGTCTCTCGCCTGACATAGCCAAATTCTAAAGTCTTATCAGAATTCTTAGTCTGGTAATACACATTTGGATTTGATTATGGGACGTGTTTCAACCTAGCCTTATTTGTGTAAAAGCGCTTTGGGTTGCCATTGGTATGAAATGTGCTATATAAATAAAATTGCCTTGCCTTGCCTTGCCTTGCCTTGCCTTGTCTAGCCAGGAAGCCAGCCTGAATGCGATAGTGCAATATCAACATCTCTTTTTCTCTAGTGGCAGCAATGTTGTAAACCAAATCAACTCAAGCACACTCAGGTGATGAGGATGACTGCTTCATTGTTGCTCATATGTCCATCATCGTATAAAGCCTGCCCAAACAATTTGATTGGCACAAATACATCTTAACTGGGCATATAGACTTACCCACAAAATTTGGGGGGTGGGGGGTAAGATAAGTTCTGGCTGGCTTTCAGGATATTAGCCATTAGCGGCGTCTAATAGACCTCTTAAGTTCGCCTACAAAAAGTGCCATCTTTGCCCATATAAGGGTGTTCATCAAAGCTAACTATCTATGGCAAGTTGCACTGAAAATTTGCTCTAAGTTTGCCGTGTTAACGTAAGTTACCGAAGATCACAGTACCTACTTGAAGGCAGAGGACAAAAGTGTGTAGAGCAAAATGTCTGCATTTCAGACTTCTTTGTCCCCGTGAGAGTTTAAAAGGTGAGAATTCAAAATCCCCATGTTATTTTCCCAGAGGAAAAATGGCAAGATTTCGGATCTCCTTATATGGGCAAGCTTTTTTTGTTGGCAAACTTCAGAGGTCTATGCAAAAAGCCTAAGGAGAAATTAGTCAGAGTATGTAATTTTGGGTAAGATTGTTGATATTTGCACTCAACAGCCAATCAAATGACTTGAGTTCCTTCCATGCTTCTTCTATTTACTTCTATGTATATACTACTGTTAATATACGTTTGATGGACGTTTTGTACAATTGTTGCTGTTGTTTTTGTTGTTTGAAGTTGATGGGTAGCTACAGATTAAACCAACACTATTCAACAGTTTGCCACTTTTTGAGGAATGCTTTTATCAGGAAACTAGTTAGTCAAAAGTAATTTTGATGGTATGTCTAAATAGGTCAGATAAATAGGCTGGAACACACTGCAAAAATGAAAGAACTTTTCCCAGCATGACATTGCAGGATAAATCTGA
Organism: Alosa alosa; assembly: GCF_017589495.1. Lineage (NCBI taxonomy): Eukaryota > Metazoa > Chordata > Actinopteri > Clupeiformes > Clupeidae > Alosa > Alosa alosa. The sequence goes on from NC_063199.1 coordinate 11,577,351, forward strand.
ATGACACCAGTTAGCCTGTTAGCAAGTTTCTAGCTGTGGCAACAAGGCTCTGGGTGGTGTTTTAGGTAGCTAGCTAGTTTTAGGCCAGAACCCACATTACCGTCTGTAATAAACCTAATTTCAGCTCGAAGTGCCTAAAAACTATGAACAAATGTTTAAAATGTACACTTCTTTTTGTAGATCACAGACATTTCAGTGGATGGAAGGACATACTTTGATAACCTCGACCTGAATGAATCTCTGTGGTAAGTTTGCATATCTTGTTAACTGCCAAATCTCCTCTTTCCCATTTGATGTCTCTTTCAACTGTGATTCCTGCCTCTCCACAGCAGAAGTAATCCATATAAAGACAAAGTAGGAGATTGTGAGTGTCTGTGCTGCTGTTTCGTTTCAGATCTAATGGCAGACCAAAGAATGGACATTTCCTCAACAATGAATGAGTTCATGTCCCCCAGCTCAACTGATCTAATAAGCAGTTCCATCAGCACACCAGGCATGGACTACAACCGCAAGAGGAAGGGCAGCACCACGGACTACCAGTGAGTAAACACCATACAAAAATCACACACCATGTAGATGCTAACTTCAGTACTACTGTCTTCTGTTAGTGCACATTTTAAGAGTCTGTTTTTGTCTTTGTTTTGCAGAATTGATGGCTTTTCATTTGAGTGAGTATGGATAGTCATGGCACTTTTTATGGGAGGGGGTGTAGTTCTTTTTTATATACACATAGCCTACACACAACCTTAGTACATTTACAACCTTCTACAATTTTGATGTCCTTATGAAAACGTTTCTAAGTTTACGAGTTTAGTTATATAAATTGCTGTCATACTATGACTGCAGACAAAGCACTGGTGTATCTGTTCCCTAGTGTATAGCTCCCTCTAGAGGCTCAGTTTAGTGATGTCTTAATGATAACCTCTCACCCTGGAAATGTCCTCTGTGAGTTGTTTAATGTACCCCTGCAACTCTTAATGACAGTATTGGATTCCTCTAGCACAGTGTTTCCCAAACTGAGAAGGGCTGCGCAGGGAAAATATATATATTTTCTTCTTTGCCCTTAGTAATCATTAACAATTTGCCTGAAATAACAGGCTATTGAAATCTTATTTTATTCAAAGTGGTTCTAAACCTGACTTTAATCTGCTGTTTTGCACATTCACAGCGATGCCATTTATATTGGTCAAGGAATGTTGCACTTGTATTACACTTGCCACTTGCATGTAACTAACAGCCAATCACACCTCAACCACTTCCCAACAACATAACTTCATTCAGAAGTAGCAAAAAGCTGTCTGCTACATTTACAATTACATTTATTAATTTAGCAGAAACTTCTATCCAAAGCAACTTATATATATCAGTTATATTGCAAGAACTATTCTACCTAGAGCAATTTGGGGTTGAATGCCTTGCTCAAGGGCACTGGTGGGAGCCAGGAATTGAACCCACAACTTTTCCGGCTGTTGCATGCTAGCCTCAGGTCCTTAACCACTACTCTACCACTGCCCTATGCTTCATCACGCTGTGTGGATTATGCATCAAAATACAAAAACAAACACGTTTTTTTCGTGGCAGGGGCAATAATCCGCAAAAAAATTGCTTTGTTGTGGCTTTTGTATTCTTAATATCATGGTGGTGTGCATGAGATTTTCTCATGGGAAATAGTGTGTGCCGCAAGATAGAGAAATTTGGGAAACACTGCGCTAGCAGAAATGTATTTTTTGAAAATCAATTCACAAAGAGTTTGCTGGAATTGTGGTTATATCTCTGAATGTGGAATATTTTGGTATTATTATTATTTTTTTATTCCATCAAAAAGTTTGCCATATTTGAGTCTAAATATGGATTAAGAACAGAATAAAAAATGATTGCACAATGTTGAAAAATGAAATACATTTTCATTTTGGGAAAACTGAATAATGGAAAACATACATACATGAACATAAAAAAAACCCGACCTTACAGGAAACATGTTGTTGTTGTTGTTGTTGCCATAGATGTTGTCAAAACTGATAGATGCGTCAAAATGGGGAAATATCGTACACTGGCAATAAGCATGAAATAAACCGTCCTCACAGAATTTGATCAGGCTAGTCTGTGTACATAGTGAGTTCAATTCCTATTCTCAAGCTAATGTGAATGTATGTCTTTTAAGGGATAGCATGGACACAGACAAGGATAAACAGCTTGGGAGGTAAAATCATTAAGACCGTCGTCATTATAGAATACACAGTTATGTGGGAGATTTCAGTCGCAGTATAATGGGTTGACCGTAGTGTGACACTTTTTTTTTTTACATTTTTTAAGGATTAACATTTTTATGTGTTCTCTATTTTGCAGAGACTGTGCTGATCAACAAGGCCGGATTAAAAATGCCAGGTACATGACTGTTAAGGAATTGTCATTTGTGTTTAGGCTCAGCCTGGTTATACCAACAACGTGCTAAACACGCAACAAGTGTGTACAGAAAAGTGACGTGTACTGGAATATATGGAGGACAAAAAATAATATTAAAAGTGAAATCACAGGAATTTGTAGCTGTAATATATCTAAATAGTCAGCATTTCACAGTTACATATATTAGTTACTTATACAGGCAAATATGATCCTGTTGATGATTGCTGTCAGATAGTTTCTGTTGAGACTGTTTGAGAGACGAGCAGTGGTTTGGGAAGGATCGCCTCTTACTTTGTGTTATCCGCCATCTGAACTCAGGGAGGCCCACAGCCAGATTGAGAAACGTCGGAGGGACAAGATGAACAGCTTCATTGATGAACTGGCGTCTTTAGTGCCCACCTGCAATGCCATGTCTCGCAAACTGGACAAGCTGACCGTGCTGCGCATGGCTGTTCAGCACATGAAGACCCTCAGAGGTAAGACGGGTTATTCTTGCAGAGTCCGTGTTAAATATGTCTATCACTTAAAGCCTTTTGTCAAAGTACTACACCCACTGCACTTACAACCAGAGGATGTGCTAGGGTGCAGATATTTACAAAGATGCAGAAAAGTTTTTTTTTTTTTTAATTTCAGTACCAAGTTTACTAAGAAAAAAAATGATGTGTGAAATTAACAAGACCTTGTTTGCTACACTTCAAATGGACACAAAAAAGATTCTGTTGAGAACTTGCCTTGTTGAGTTCCGGCCACGGGTCATGTCATGGGTCATGTCATGAGTCTTCTGTGTCCCATGACCACAGCTGGTCACTGGTTGCTCTACTGTGTATCAGCCTTTGTGACCTTTGTGACCTCCCCGCAGCTCTTAACATTTGATATCCCACTTTCTCCAGGGGCCACCAATCCGTACACTGAGGCCAACTACAAACCTGCATTTCTGTCAGATGACGAACTTAAGCACTTAATACTAAGGGTGAGTTGAATCACCCACCAGTCGTTTTTTGTATGTGTTTCACTTTTGTCACAAGTGAGAAGATGTGACCGTTCCCTCTGTCTTCCCATGCAGGCCGCTGACGGCTTTCTCTTTGTTGTTGGCTGTGACCGTGGGAAGATCCTGTTTGTTTCAGAGAGTGTTTATAAAATCCTCAATTATAGCCAGGTACATATTGCAAAAGCTACAGTTGACCATAGAATGTTGTATAATCATCACGAAGTGTCCGCTCACTACTGTTTCTGTTTTCAGAATGACCTGATTGGCCAGAGTCTGTTTGATTACCTGCATCCTAAAGATATTGCCAAAGTCAAAGAGCAGTTGTCATCATCAGACACCGCACCGCGGGAAAGACTCATCGATGCTAAAAGTAAAGCTCAACAGATCTTCTAATGCTAGCATTAGATGCTCAACATGGTTAAAGGAACTCGACAGCTGTTTGGGAAATTAAGCAGATACATACTCGGAACTATATTCTCATGTTGGCAAAGCACCACTACTTGGGCGCAGTAACACACAATCACTGTGTCCAGGTAGCCGTGCTTTGCCTGCATGAGAATATAGTTCTGACTTTGTATCTGCTTAGAAAATTGCTGTGTCTCATTTTACATTGGCATATCTACATGTGAAAAATACACAAGTCACAACATGTAAATTAAAACATTTTGGAGTTGTTAGGAAGTCTGTTTTGTCACTTTTGGGAGCTATAGGCTAAATCCCACTTCCAGCTAATTATTTTAATCAGATACAGCCATGGGAAAACATTACAATGTCATCTCAACAAAACTGAATGAGACTCTTAGTCAAATGGAAATGTCCCTTGTTCTTAGCCATGCGTTTTGTACATGTAATATAAGCAGTATGGGAAGCAGTGGTGACACTGACTGTAATATAATGGATTCTCTCTCTCTCTCTCTCTCTCTCTCTCTCTCCTATCTCTCCTCTCTCTCAGCTGGCCTTCCTGTGAAGACGGACATCACTCCTGGCCCGTCCAGACTGTGCTCAGGAGCCAGGCGCTCCTTCTTCTGCCGGATGAAGTGCAACAGACCCTCCGTCAAAATGGAGGACAAGGACTTTTCCTCCACCTGTTCAAAAAAGAAAGGTTTGTTGTTGTTGAGTGAAGGGCTGTGTGCTTCTCATTATGAGTATGAATGAGATGCCGTTGTGTATCCCATTGTAGTGTTATGTAAATGAGGACATTACACAGTAATCACTCTTCGCTGAAGGGGACATTGTAGGTCATGCAGAACAGCAGACAAGTGACAGAGGCCTCGTGAAAAATTTAGACTTCATCATTATTCTATTTTGCAAGGCAACAAATAGTGATGTTTCTTCCCCCTTTTGAAAAAGATTAGATTAGATTAGATTAGATTAGATTACTGGTAGATTAGATTTGATTAAACTTTATCGTCATTGTGCGGAGTACAAGTACAGAGACAACGAAATGCAGTTTGTGTCTAACCAGAAGTGCAAAAAAGCAGAAAAGTGCAATGTGATATACACATATACAATATCTATACTCTTGAAAGTTTTAAATGTCTTTCCTATTTTAAACAAGATAATCCCTTTCTCTTTGAACCTTTAGCTGACCGCAAGAGTTTCTGCACCATCCATAGCACAGGATATTTGAAAAGCTGGCCACCCACCAAGATGGGCCTGGACGACGACAACGAGCCTGATAATGAAGGCTGCAACCTGAGCTGCTTGGTGGCCATTGGCCGGCTGCACCCTCACATTGTGCCCCAACCAATGAATGGAGACATTCGCGTTAAACCCACTGAATACGTCTCCCGCCATGCCATAGATGGCAAATTTGTGTTCGTTGACCAGAGGTGAGTGTGAAATGATGTGACATGGTCAGAGGTGGAACAGTTTAGATTTCAGCTTCACATCAGTGAGCCATAAACAGTATAAACAAATGTACTTGAGAGAAATTATTCAATGACAATTTTAATTCAATGGCACATCATTTTCCAAAACTGGCAAATCTAACAAGAATATCAAACAAGGGCATTACATGTCTCTTTTTTTAGGAAAATAAACAAAATAAAATAATTAAGGCATGTTGACCAAACACAAACCAAAACAAAACATGTTGCCACTCTTAAGAGAAGTAACTCTTGACTGAATTAATATGGTATGCTATCAAAACGTCATTTTAAAAGAGAATTGAAGACTCCTGACAAGAAACACCTTCAAATTGTATTAACTTAGATATAAAATATCTTTAACTTCATAATTCAAGTGTAATAAACGTCTTTTCTCTTCTCCACTCTCTCTCCCCTGACCTTCAGTGCAGAGATAGCTGTCAGAATGGTTGCTATCTGGGGCTAAGTCAGAGAAGATCTGTGCCTTATGGTTAAGTGTGTTAGTGTTTTCCATACTGCTGGTACCAGCAATGGTGCCCTCAATGGTGACCAAAGAATATCCTTTACCTTTGTGAAAAGGAGAGGAGAGCAGGAGAGAAGGAGTTGGACTTCAAACATTTAACAAAATCTTGGCTTCAGTTTAGTTGAGAATAGTTCAGTAAATCAAACAAGTTTGAATCCCAAGCAAAAAACAAAAATAATTCTCTTATTGAGAGGAAGCAAAAAAAATAATTCAATACAGTTAACAGTCAGATGCATCTTTCTTATGTGTATTCTCAGTTACAGATATGTGACCTTCATGCATATCAGCTGGCCAACACACACACACACACACACACTCACTCAGGGCTCATGTCGACTGACAGGAAGGAAGACGGACTCCGTCTTTAGTTGCAATACATACAACACATAACATGTAGCCTATAGTCTCCTAATTATTTGTGGTATATTTGATTGGCTGACACACAATGTTAGCAGCACTGGGATGTTTTGAATAGGTGTCCCCACCTTTATCTTAGTTGGGCCCAACTAATGCTGCTGACCATGTGTGGCTGCCACAGACAGACAAAGCTGCCAAGTAAGTTAACTTTCCCTTAACAACGCAGATGAGGCGGAAGTTTTCTTAGATTCAAATAGCTTTGCAGCTCCGAACAAACTATGCCAATTAGTAGTTCAAGCAGGGACAGGTTGACACTCAGACATGTTCGTATCAGAGAGTACCTTTAGCAGACAATTGCAAAGCACACATACACATAAAGTGACTCATGTTCCTGATTGGTTATCTTAAAGTGACTGGTCTCAAAATTTGACAGATAGACTTTCTTTGCCAGAGTCCAATTTCGCAAACCCAGTGATGGTGATCCTTCTCAAACACATAGACCCAGCCCGGAACAACTGACTCCTCCGGAGATTCGTTGACGTAGGCCAATCTGTGTGCGCACATAATCTGTTCCTTCTTTTCACGGGGCCAAAATGCCTGGGCCGGAGCTGCAACTCTTAATAGTCCATGTGACTAAATGGTCCACAACCAATCACAGCTCATCACCTCTCTCTATTTTCACATAAGAAATTCCAAAATAATTTCCAAAAATACCCTTTTAAAATGTGTTTTGATATCAGTTCATTCATATTTGAGTTGACAATAATGCTAATATACAGTCAGTTGTTAATCAAAGTTTTTGTCTTTGTTTAGGGCCACGGCTATACTTGCATATTTACCCCAAGAGCTTCTAGGTACTTCCTTCTATGAGTATTTCCACCAGGATGACATTGGACACCTGGCCGAATGTCACAGACAAGGTATCATTTCATCATTAGCTTAATTTGACAAAGACATGACTAAAACTGTAAGATGGTTTGCAGATAAGTTCTAAGTGGTCATTGTTGGAGTCTGATGAGCTGTCTCATGCATTGTTAGTGCTGCAGATGCGGGAGAAAATCAATACAAACTGTTACAAGTTCAAGATCAAGGACGGCTCCTTCATCACCCTGAGAAGCCGCTGGTTCAGCTTCATGAACCCCTGGACTAAAGAGGTGGAATACATCGTCTCCACAAACACAGTGGTCTCGTAAGTGCAGCCGCATTCTACTCTTCATTGCACATTCATATAAGGATCAGTATGATGTAGCAACTCTATTGTTAAAGGTACAGTGTACATGACCTTTTCCGAGTCGAGTCTAAATTTGTGCTTCCTAGTGGTTAAATATCAAGGATTTGTGAATAGTAAAATAAATAGTAATTGTCAACCAATAAATGGGTTTATGATGTTTGTGTTTGCGTGTCTGTGAATTTCACACCGGTCCTCTCTTCACAGAGGGAGTGTGCTTGATGGAGCCGATCCCAATTACCCCCAGCCAGCGTCATCGCCTCAGAGCATGGACAGTGTGTTAACATCAGAGGGTGAGCTTCATCAGCACCTCTCCTCTCCTCTCTCTTCTCTTTCTCCTCCGCTCTCCTCTCCTCTCCTCTACGTGCTCTCCTTTAGTAGTCTGAGGCTCTTTTGGTGCTCAATCTTGTACTCTGTAAAGGACACGTTCAGGTCAACACTGCTCATGTGACATTAGAGGATATTCTACTTGTTCATCATTAGGTTCAGAGTCAATACAGAATCTGTACATTAAGTACCAACATGAGACCAGTTGTTTAAGGTTTGTGTAGAGACCATAATATCTTTTAATATAGCCACATTGATGTTCTGGCAAACTCCAAAGTGAATGTTGTTGATGCGCAGAGATGTGGGGGTCTGTGGAGGATGGGAATGTGACGTGTTGGTGATGGTGATGAGTTGGTGACTGGCGTGTGTGTCCACAGGAGGAGGGAGGCGTGCACTTCAGACGGTGCCTGGCATTCCTGGGGGCACGCGTGCTGGAGCTGGCAAGATCGGCCGCATGATCGCTGAAGAAGTCATGGAGATCCAGAGGTGAGGGAAAGGGTGTGTGTGTGTGTGTGTGTGTGTGTGTGTGTGTGTGTGTGTGGTGCAGTAAGTATGTTTTGTCCCCTTATCTGGCCCTGATGTTCCTGTGTCCTCCTCCTGTGTGCAGAATTCGAGGCTCGTCTCCCTCCAGCTGCGGCTCCAGCCCTCTGAACATCACCAGCACGCCCCCTCCTGACACCTGCTCGCCCGGGGGGAAGAAGGTCAGAGCCCATGGGAGCTGAGCGGAAGTGTGCTCTGTAGCTCCATCACCACACACACACACACACACACACACACACACACACACACATCGTCAGCACGCTTCACTTCCACACACACACACACCTCGGCACGCTTCACTTCACTCATCAGAATACAACCGTGTCTGCATGATACAAGTGGTGATAGACTCGTGTCTTATGAAAGGATTTGCTGTGTCTTATGCACAACCAAATCTGAAGTGAAATACTCTTTTGGACAACACCAGTGTTCCACAGATAATTGTTCACTCAACAATTTAAAGGAGAATTCCGGTGTGATATTGACCTAAAGTGTGTTGAAACACAAATTACAAAAATAAAAAATAATTCAATGGAAATGCATGGATTCAGTTGCTTCCAGTAGCAGCAACTGGAATCCATGCATTTCCACAGAATTATTTTTGGAATCTGATCCCTTATCATACCTGTTAGTTCGTGCTGCCGCCGAATTTATCGTGATTCAAAGATGCATGCTGAACGCTAAAATTCCATAAGGTACTGTCTGTATAAATCGCCTTGTAAATAAACTACCAGTGCTTTTTCAAAGTTCTCCATGTCTCGCTTTTAAATGTCAAGGCCCCCAAATAAGTCTACCAATGAAGTATGGAGCTACTTTGAGCCTCGTGAATGGTGTAAAACAAATTTATTTGCATGGCTAGGCCGATGCCGAGGCAATCGCGAACGAAAACACTGTTGGTAGCATTGGCTAACTAGCCAGATTTCTGAGTGCAGGGGACAAGCCGAGGTGAGCTATGAGACATACGTTCACACTCGGTATTATGTTTCAACACACTTTAGGTCAAAATCACACCGGAATTATCCTTTAAAGATGCCACCTTTAGGGACATCGGATCACTCACTGTAATTTAAGTGGGTGGTGGAAATGATTTGTGATTTGTAGGATGTTGCCTTCTGTCCTTCTCATGGTTATATTTTTTGTATCGTTTGCAGATTCAGAACGGAGGAACTCCAGATCTTCCCTCTGGAGGAATGGTGTCGGGACCGGATTCGATAGGATACCCATACTCTAACAACTCCATCATGAGTGAGTTACAGCTTTGTGTGTGTGTGTGTGTGTGTGTGTGTGTGTGTGTGTGTGTGTGTAACTCCAACATGATCCTTTATTTCTATTTGTTTCATTCCTACCTCTAGGTGACAACTCCCACCTGAGTATTGACATCATGGACGAGCCCGGGTCCAGCAGCCCCAGCAATGACGAGGCGGCCATGGCGGTGATCATGAGCCTGCTGGAGGCCGACGCTGGCCTGGGAGGCCCGGTGGACTTCAGCGACCTGCCCTGGCCCCTGTGAAGGGGGGGTGGGGAGCTCTGTCGGACTGAAGGGGAAGGGGGTGGGGTGCCTAGACGCTGGTAGGTTATGAAAAACTCCTGGACCTGAGAAGCTGGCACCTATGGAGGCATATCAGCAGGACGCATGCCACTGCCCCTGTGCTGCTGAGAATGAGAGGTGCAGGGCTGTTGTCAAATAGGAACTCGCGCGCGCACACACACACACATGCACAGAACACACATGCTTCAGTTCACACATACGCCTTTCCCTGCCAGACGTACTTCCATACTGCCTGTTCACAACAACATGCAAGTTAAGGCCCTCCTGTCCTCTGTATTTACCAGACCCGTCCCCTTATGCTCTTATCCCTTGAGGAAAGTCTCATTTTTGTTTTAGTGTTTTGATGTTTTTACACTACAAATGGTTTCAATGTTAAATATTCTTTATGTGAATTGTATCAAATCTTGTAATTCTATCATGTAAGAAATATTAATGCAAAGTATATATGGTAAAGTGTATTGTATCAGCAGTGAGATATTTTTAAAATAAAAGATATTTGTTTCTCTTGCTATTGAAATGAAATGTATGTAGTTTTTTGTAGTTTGACGCTGATCTAGTAATTGCAGTGTGACCGAGTAATTTGAAGCTTTATCAAATTGAGCTGTAATGTTGTTCTCAATAACCACTTTAGCATGACCTGGATGATGCAAACCACCCTTCTGCCCAGTTACTACATCATGAGAAAGTGGCTAGTACCCCATTGGTCCCGGGCTGAGATATTTTTGTAATATGTTGCCATCCAGTGGCAGAATGCTAGAAGCCAGTGAATGATGAGAGGTGCATTGCCTTGCAACGTGATGGAGAGTTCCCGCTTTTAGGCCTTTCTCTGTTTTTTTCTGTCAGTTAACATTCTCTGGGTTCATATTTATTGATCTGTGCCCCCTCTTTATCATGACCAGTATGGGGAAGAATACACCTCCAACAAACAGAATGTTATTCAAACACTTGTTGACGGCCTGATGACTTGTAGTTAAATATAGTATGTATGCTGTAAAAAATAATTATAATCTAAAGATATGAAACAAGTGACACCAAGATGATGTTAGATGAAATGCTTCAATGCTCAACTGCACTGATCTCTTAACAATAGGAACAGCACTGCAGGTCTGTCATTTTATGCCCACATACACGTTGGCACATCTGCCAGGAGGAGAAGCCCTGAGTCAGCCTAAGGAGGAAGTGCCCACTCAGTAAACGCTGATGTGATGACTCCCAACTACCGGTTCTCGTTTCTCCGTCCTATGTGTGGTAATAAACTGAACATTGAAACTGCTGTAGCTACAAATGCATTTGAACTTAAGAATGACTGGAAGAAGGTATACAAACTCAATGGTGCGGTTTACAGAGTTAGTGTTTCTCCTCATGGATTGTGGACTGAAAACACGTGTGACAAATATCACCCCTAGGGGACATCTAATGCTTTCTGTGCAAGGCAACATAACAAACCCACAGTAAGGCAATTTAAATATGAAAGGTAAGGTTGTTAATATCAGAAGCTGGTTGTGTGAAAAGATGGTTACACTGGACACTGGTTAGTATGGTTGTGTTGTACAATTTGGAAAACAGGTGCAGTAATTATGAAGAAATAAGTAAGTATAAGTATATATACTCTTGATCCTGTGAGGGAAATTTGGTCTCTGCATTTATTCCAATCCGTGAAACACATTCAGCACACAGTGAACACAGTTGAGGTGAAGCACACACTAATCCCGACGCAGTGAGCTGCCTGCTACATTGGCGCTCAGGGAGCAGTGAGGGGTTAGGTGCCTTGCTCAAGGGCACTTCAGCCGTTCCTACAAGTCGGGGTTCAAACCAGCAACCCTCCGGTTACAAGTCCAAAGCACTAACCAGTAGGCCACAGCTGCCCCAAATAAAAACTGACCACAACTCTGTCAGTTCTGAGGATGCCATGAGCGTCTTTTTAATTACTGCGTTCCAGTCTTCAAAAGAATGCCAGTCTTTCTATAGGCTCATCCTGACCATGTTGGCCAAAGTTAGCACAAAGTTATGTTGTTTCATAGCGAAGTGACAGTTTTATGAGGATAAAATGGTGAAGTTATGCATATAAACTGTTTAGTGGGCTCAATCGTTCATGAGTGGCCAAGTATGGAGGTCAGCACTAAAACTGAGAATATAGTATACCTCGGACACAAAATAGAATTCCCATAAATCAAGTCAATAAGGGTGTTGAACAAATTTAGACCAAGAAAAACTTCCAAAAATAACATGGGAAGTATCATTTCACTGCAACAAAAGAAGGTACTTTATTAAAAGGTGACATCATTTCTGCATGTTGCCTACATGGTGGACATTTTCAGTGGTACTCAGCTGTAGCACTGTGTAGCATGCTTCACAGTGAGGCCACACACATACTAGGTTCCTGTCTGCAGTCAAATTATGCTTTCACAGGAAAAGTGACACACACACACACACACACACACACACACACGGTGCAGCACCACTTGACTAAAGAGCCCAAAAAAAACTCACTGTCTCACAGTAAAAAACAGACACACAAAGCCGTACTAAAAAAAAAAATCAAAAATTTTCCAAACTCAAAATGTTTTAGAATCAAAGGGGGCTGAGGAGTGGGCGTGAGGAGGGCTGTGGGGGCAGTAAGGCCGAAGAGCAGGTGTGAAGGCCACAGTGTCCGAGCTGGCTCCTGGTGGCGCTGCTGATGAGCACGAGGGTCAGGTGGCGGGCGAGGGGGTGTCGGGCTCAGGCTCGTAGTGGTAGCTGGGCTGCAGCTGATGATTGGGCAGGATATCAAGTTCGTCCACCTGGGGCCCAGGGTGCATGACCACCAGCTGGTCCTGAGGAATGTCTGCGGCAGCTGCCGCCAGGTTGGTGATGGATTTGCTCTTGACACACTGGAAGTCCACGTGGCGGCTCTTGCCCTCCTCCTTCTCCCAGGACATGCGGATAAACGGCCGCTGCACATAGTTGTAGATGACCTCAGGACGACCCCCAGGCCGCTTCTTCACCTTCTCCTTGTACGTGGGATAGCCTGCAAGGCATGCGTTCACAAGTGTAAGGGCTGAGCTACACCAGGCACGTAACTGAAGCGTTCCGTTCGTCTGCTGCAACAATTAGCTTCCACTATATTCAATGGAAGTAGCTACACCAGATGTGATAGCGGCGCGTACGTTCGAAAAAAATAGACCATTCATCTAAAATGGATTTTAAGCGTCGCGAACGGAACACTTCAGTTACGCGCCTGGTGTAGCTTCGCTGTTAGTCAACACTTAAATATTTAACGTGCTCATGTCTAATGAGTCTCTATTGACACATATCTGACCAAGCATGTCTTTCAAATGACATACCATCGGACAGAAACAGTATCACTTTCCCTATGCCATATGACCAGACAGAAACCATATTACTTACTGTAAACAGTTATCTTACCTTCAATGCCTAATCGGATTTTCTTCAGTCCTCTCTCCTTTAAGACCGACTTGGCAACATCTCGATTTTCAATGTATTTAAAAAACCTGTATAGTTTTGTGCTGTATATTACTGTAAACAAAGGAGAAAAGGACAAAAACACATCAGCGGGTCTATCTCAACATGAAAGAACCATATCTTTGTTGAACCAACGCTTGTTGATAAGTGTAATGAGAATGCTATGGCATAGGATTGTTTTTCTATCTACACTAACAGAGGTTTGGGGGACCTTACAGGTCAGCTATAAAGAGGTTTGGAGGCTCTAGTGGACACTGACTCTGAGAATACTCCTCTCCCATCTGCGGCGGGTACTCCTCATCCCAGTCCACCACGTCGTCGTCGGTCAGCACCACCACGTGGCACTCCCGCTCGCCGCTCTGCGCGCTGGCCACCATCAGCGGCAGCACCATCTCCTCCAGGTAGAACTCAAACTGCCGCCGCGCTCCGTCGTTGGACAGCTCGTGCATTAGGGCACCTGCAGCCCGCAATAAAGCACAGGACGCCTCGATTAGCTTCCGTCAAAAAACACACGCCTAAAATCAGACTGGCACACTGGACATTAGCTTCCCACTGTGCTAGAGCACTGTCCAGAATAGCCGAAACCAATTAACGCTTTACAGCTGATCAATACTCCGAGCCATGATGCAGACCTTGTTACAGCTGACGAGCAGCCAGACCACTGAAGGCACTGTATCAGAGTTGACCTACTTCCTGAATAGCAACTCACTGAATGACAAACACCAAAAATAAAACCTTTGTCAGTAGGCACTCTCATGCTAGAGAGGAAATGAGGATTAGAACACAGCAACCAAATGAAAATGAATCATCATAACAGCACTAATAAGAACATTCGAGTGACCTGTCTAACTGGGTTAGTGCATCCTACACGTCAGGACTATCTGGTATTTTCTGAGGCCTATAACATTTACTCACTCAGGTCTCTGCACTTGATGGTGCTGCAGTCGAAGGAGATGCAGAGGTAGTCACATGCCTCTCTCAGCTCTGGAATGGAGATCCCATCAGGGCAGCGGATTATCCCCGACTTGTAGTAATCCTGCGTAGGGAAGCGGGTAGGGGGAAAATATAAACAGGCGGCCATTACTTCAACAGCACAGCAGAGCACAGCACACAGCCTGGTAACCAGACCAGGCGTGGAGCGAGCGCCCTTCACCCCTCCCACTCCTCTCCCCATCATGGCAGATCCATTTACAGTGAGGGAGGCAGCCGCTAGCTCACACACAATCGCACGAGAGGCACTTGCCTGCCATCTCGTTGAAAATGCCCGAGGTCTCCTGCGGAGTGTGCGTTCCTCGTTGCCCTGATTCTGATTCTGGTGCTGCCATGGAGCGACAGCACCTGCTGCTCACAAGCAGCGTGATCACAAAATAACCAAGAAGATTCAAAAATTCAAGCACACAAATACATCAGTTTATGCTCGTCGCGAACAAGAACTAGGCGGATAAGTCCAAGACAAAGCCGTGTCCTGTATCCTAGGCAATACAGCACACAAATATAGCAACACCCAGGCTATCAGCCCCAGCGGAAGCACAGTAACAACGGAACAAACACAAGGCAAATTGGACTGGGAGAAACATTGCTCACAGATACCTCACAGCTTCCTCCTGCTCAACAGCCCCAAAGACATGAAGACGTCGAAAAGCGTTGAATGGCACAACTTGTGCATGCAGAAATGAAAGCTCTGGCATGTTGTTCAGTATTAATAGTTGATCCCTGAAAATCTGTGTTATGTAAGACACCACACATAATCTGCTGGCCCGTAAACTCTTGTGTAGCCGGTTGTATCAAATGCAAACAAAAATTCACCATCACAAAAATCCTCTAGGTATGTATGCAAATTCTACCATTGCCAAATACATAAACACAGCATTATAAAAGATACAGGGCATTTCAGGGTCAAAACAAAAAAGCCAATGATCAAAACAACCACAGAGACTAATATGGTTAAAGGCATAAGTCTTTTTGTTTTTTCATAATTTAGTGACTTTCACTTAAGACAATCTATCTGAAGTGTTCTTTGTTTTGGCGATCCTCTTTGTGCAAAATAACACAGAGTCGATGATTGCAGCATTATTTTGTTAATTACAGTAACCTAATCAAATTTCTTGTGGCTTGAACATAACATCATACACTTTCTGTGCCAAACACAATGATCTCATATCATGCGTTATGACACACATTACACTTGACAGTGAGAATTTCCCTTCACTCTTTTGTAAGGTCAGGAGTCACAAATCCTAAAAAAAATTTACTTAGGGAACAGTGTATGCAGGTTAGAAATCAGATCAACATCTAGTTTGTAATCTGGCTGTGTCCGTCATCAGGATTACTAATATAATTTATACTTTATGGACATACATCTCTGGAATTCAGTACTTATTGTCAGTAGTATTCATGTTAATTTATTGTTATTCATTTATTATTCTCCTTTTATCTGTTTCCATCTATTTTATTTATAATCTCTATGAGTTAGCATTTATGTGACAAATAAATCTTGAACTTGCTGCAAAATATTCAAGAACACAGTCAAGCAACAAACTCATGCAAGGAGCTACAGTCAAGCAACCCAAGACTTCCTTTGAGACCATCAATATGACTGAGTATATGCTCTGGCTGCCATACCAACTGGCTAGGTCACTACCGCCTTGCCCTTACGCAACATTAATGTGGATCTCGCAACATTATTGTGGATTCTTTGCTATCTTTGCAATAGGCAGTTATGTTCCACATCCTCTAGCTATGAGCTGTTAATGTTAGAAGTAGGAAACTAGTGGTATAAACCATCAATGACAAACTAACATTAGACTCATATTAGACTATTATAAGTACAAGATTTCCAGTAATCTCAGATTAAAAGTCCAACACATGTAGGCTAATGAAAGTGGTGGAAGCAGGGTCTGTCTTGTCTGTCTAGTGGGTAGAAATGAATCCAAACCTATTTACTACATCTTAAATGAGCTTAAACACAATACAGGAATACCAGACTTGCTTTTGAATTTAGTGATCAAACACACCGTTTCAGTAAAGTGCTGGCTTCATAGCCTGACCACAATAAAAAGTAACATTAACGCAGCTGATGCAAGGCATCAATTGGCCTGTCCCTGCCAAAATTTCAAATGCCCTGAACAGAATTTGCACACACTGACACATAGACAGATGAAACAGCATATAGCGGGCAGAGGCATAATAACAACAATATTTATACTTGCTCATCTATAGCCAATTGTAATATTAAGCCGTGTGTTGTAAAGCATTTTTAAGACCGTAAACCCAAGAGAATGTAAAGCTTATCTTTCATATTTATCAGTCAGACAGTACTCATGATCGGTAAGGGGAGAAAGAAAAACTTGGTGAACTTGTTTTTGACGTTTTAATCATATCAACATAGCATCACTCAAGTTAAAAAGTGAAGTATTCGATGCTCCTATCCTGCTATTTCAATATGGTCATTTACACAAATCTTTATGCTTCTTTGTAAAATAAAGGGATCATCGTTCTAGCTACAGACAGTGTTTGAAATGCTGTTGCTACAGTTTACTGTTAGTCATGTTAAATATTTTCCCTATAGACTATATTATACTTTAGTTTGATTCAAATCAGCCTTTTCACCTTCTCTATGAATTGCACAGCAAAGCAATGCCCTGCACATTGCCATCAGCCCAAACAAGAATCACCACATGATTAATAAACAAGCTCAGACATCTGCAAGTTCAGTGAAAACTCAGTGGTTTCTCCTTTTCTCCCTGTCACTTGCTATCGGCCCAAACAAGAATCACCACATGATTAATAAACAAGCTCAGACATAATTCTATTCCAAAGCCAACAGGAACTGGTCTATGGCTCTGCTGAACGGTAATCTGAGAGGTTGCAGAAGCCTCCTTACCAGAATGGCCCGGAACACCGTGGAGCTGATTCCCTCGGCCACCTCATACTCTCCCTTCTCATTAGGTCTGGTGAAGTTGTACTCCCTTCCAGATCCAAACATTCTACAACAAAGCAAGACAGACACACTCTTTAAGCATGTCAAATTGACCAAGTGTGGGCAAAACGTAGAGTGTGTTGGAGTGAATGGCCGCACCTGCCCAGCATGGTGTTGGGCTGAGCTGTGAAGACGGAGGGGTCAACTACAAAGCGTGTGTTGTCCACGATCAGCGTGACTCGCTCACAGGTTCTGATGCTGCGCAGGCCCTCCTTGGCGCTGTCGTAGATGTAGGTCAGGTCGGTGGGGCTGTGACCCTTACAGGACAAGTCGGCACTCAGCAGGCCACTGGTGGCTGCTCGCAGGGGCCGGGGGCTGGTGGAGTATGGAGGAGGACCAGAGTCACGGTCTGTGGGGATGAACATGCAGGACAACATGTTTAAACCCTTGAGGCATGAGGCCACTGGAAGAGGACTTTTCAGGCCATATGGTCATAAGTAATAATATAATAAGTGCAATATTCAACACAATAATGGTTAAAGTGACAGTGTGTGGAAATGTGTGTGCTAGTTTTGATGTCATCTACAAGTTCATTGTAATGGCATACAGTTATCTAAACCTAAGGGCAGATAAATGTGTTTATCATTCTCACTAGTCACACAGGCTAGGCACTTCCACCATCCCCATGAGAGAAAAGCTTTCATAGCTTAGTTTCCAAAAGACATAAAAAGCAGACCTTTTAGGGAGTTCCCACCCAGACAAAACACTCACTGGTCCTTTAAATAATTTACTTTGTAGAGAAGATGGATCAAAATATCTGGAGAAGAATGAATGGGAATGAGTCTGCACTCCACTCAGCCTGTTCCTGTGTTCATGCTACAATGGTCATTTCAGCACTGAATAAGTACTGCATCATATATTCCATAACTACTGCACAGTCTCACAAAGCTGCTGTGCAGCTGGACCTGAGTGGGCCCTCACCGCTGTGCTGCAGGCGGGTAGGTGAGGTCACATTCCGGATGCAGGGCGTGAGCTGGCCCTCGCCACGCTCATGGGAGGAGTCTCGGGAGCGGTCGCTGGGTCGCCGGTGTTCTCTGGAGTGTTCCGGCCCACCGCTGGCTCCCTGCAGGCTCATGGTCACCAGCTCCGACTCCAGCGTAGAGCCTCGCGACTGGGCACTGAGCAAAGGCAGCAGGAAGGTTAAAATAAAGTCATCTGAGGACCTCTCAGCAGCATGCAGCCCTTTCATTAATACATGATGCAACCTAAAAATGGACATTGTATAGTCAAATCAGGTCATTTTAGACCATTTTATTAGAAAACAGGCAAACATTACACATTTGTTGTTAATATGTTATTACCACTGTATGTCTAACTTTCTGACTGAGCAAACGTAGAACATATACTAAGACTATTTAAACATTTGATCATTGCAAGAACTAGATGGCAACACCTCAGTGCAGCATGCAAGACTTGTCAATGAAATGTCCCTCCTCATTCCACATGGACAAAGTCATGCTCAGAGGAAGAGCCAGGGCACAGAACAAAGAAGCTACATCTCAACTGTTTCTCTTGACAGTTCCAGACCGATCTTAATCCCACAATAATGTGAATCTACTAAAGTATTACAAATATTTAAAATCATAATTACATATTCTTTTAAAAAGGTTAAGTCATTATGATAATGACAGAAAAAGGTGACAGGACTCAACAAGGATGTTCTTGCATTGTTCTATTTGACAGATACTGTAGGTTTAAGTAATACTAATTTTTAAAGATATCTATATAAAGAAAATATATGAAGAAAATATATTAAAAAATAAGTCTTGCCTAGCCAATATATAAAATCCTCCAATACAAATAGATAAAACATTATGCTAAAGCTCATTTCATTCATGGCTCAACATAGACAGAACATGATCTGGCCAAACTGCTGGACCAACGCTTGACATTTGATGTGTTCTGGGACCTCATCATAAGAACTGCTCAAGTCATAAAAACCCTCTTTACTATTGTGTATGCTTATCCCAACTACATTAAAGAGGATGTTGTCACCAGAAAATTAGGTCAGCTAGATAGCTGCCAACATCCAGCACAGAGACGTGCTGAAGTACCCTGAGCCTCAGGGAAGAAACACAATGGAAAAGCATTGTGAGACTATGCATCTCTGAACATGACTTTTGTTTGATGATGAGGGGCACTAGTGAAACTCAGTGTTTCAGACAGATTATTATTATTTATTTATTTTTTATCTACGAAGCAGATGCCCTTTACTTAAAAGAAAGGTTCCAATCAATAATGCACCGCGCTGACACAGGCGGGCTAATGTTACACTGGAATGCGCCTAAAGACTTCAAGGGCAGAAAAGCGAAGTATGTTTTGATTTGACTGCATCAGAATATCACTTCATTGCGATATTATCTTAGATCATTAAAACGTTCAATAATTTGAGTTACTAAAAGCAGATTAAACGACGTGTGGTTTTATGAAAGTCCAAAGCATAATTGCATCGCCAAACAGAAAAAAGAACCCGATCACCTACCCCTCTTTACCACAATGCGCTTTAAAGACAAGGCAGCAACACGGAAAGATCTGGGGGATAAGAGCATAAAAGACTTGCGGTCCTCCAAACAATGCGGGCTTCCCAGCTGGTTTAGCATCCTCTGGCATTACTTTCCAACTTCTGCATATTTCGCATACTCCCTGACAACTTGTAAGGTGTGCATACAGCTAACACTATTCCTTTGTCGACCACAAAGGGAGGGCACGGGGACAGTCATTAAGAATCGTAACAGGAGTGCCGTAAGAAATGAATGGCCGTTTGCTTTATCCAAGACTGACATGTGCGGCAGCCTTGCTGACGTAGACCGACCTTTATCTCTGTATTGTAGCTATTCTGTGACCGCGCAGGATCCTCCTCCAATTGGCAACGACCGTCGTATTCAATGAGGTGATTTGGAGGGGGGTGATTAAATATATGTACAGCACAAGATAGCAAAGATGTTCTTATAGTCTTACACTATCAAGAGGCGTGTCATTCAGGATGTTGCAAGCAACGATGCAGTGATTGTCGGTGCGCTTAGAGTAACCCAATGATTTGAGCGCGTGTATCTGACAAAACGTTTGTAACATGAAGGTGAAACTGCGATGATCACCGATTTATGGGCAGTATTAACAATTTTGGATTCATTAGCCTACGGGGGGGGGTTATACCATATTATTGAACGAGAGAGGAAGTGAAGGTATTCATATTCACCATTTGCTCCAATATAGCAGACACGAACCTTTAACAATTTCAATCACCAACTGCATAAAGCATAAAGGCGTTTCTCAATTGTTTTGGCCCAGAACACCTATAGCACCAAACTGAATTGAGGGTGGCGCTGCAGACCTTCACACAAATGAAAGAGGTTCCTTGCCCCGTTAAGCTTTGAATAAAGTCAGAACAGAAGAAAAAACACAAACATTGGAAACCCAATGGGTCTGGGACATTCTGGTTAAATATATAATGATAAAAAAAAGCATTTCCCAATCAAAATTGAGCATTAGATTGGTAAACATAGCTGAACTCTTCCTCCATCATGTAGGCCTATTATAAAATACTGTGACAAGATTCTCATTCATGGTAAAACTTACAAACGAGATGAATGGTTCCTGCTTCGCAGCCTGTGCATATTCAGGAGAGTGCAAATGTTTAATGCTGAATTTAGGATGCATAGGTTCATTTGATAACTGCAAACTGGACTGGATTTATTCAGAATTTTCATTTTTTGATGTAAACACAACTTGTTAGGGAATTCAATTGACAAAGGATAGCTGCATAGTTGTCTTGTTTGCCAACAGCCCAGGCATGATTGTGCACTTTGCTGCAAAAAGTTCTAAATTTATCTAAATGTTGGTTTTAAACTGTAATGAACATAAAAACAGAAGTGTCTTTTTCATTTCTTAAAACCATTCAGGACATGATTAACATATCCACCCCACTGCAGACCTCAGCTACTTTAGGTTCAAGGAGTCAGATTGGTTTATTTTATATGGACTATTTCAAGAGCATCCTATGTCCCCACACACATTTAGACCATGTTCTCTGATCATTAGCCTACTTCCAGATGGATCATGAGATTCTTCCCAAGACAACAATGAGAGGCTCTGATCTAAATGTATGCTGTAAACTGCATCTGTGTGCTATAATGTAGTTCAGAAAGTATTCACAGCGCTTCACTTTTTCCACTTTTTGTTATGTTACAGCCTTATTCCAAAACGGATTATTCATTTTTTTATATTCTACACATAATACCCCATAATGACAACTTAAGTTTGAGATTTTTGCAAATGTATTAAAAAATAAATCACTTGTATACAAGTGTATACATAAGTATTCACAGCCTTTGCGATCAAGCTCAAAATTGAGCTCAGGTGCATTCTGTTTCCACCGATCATCATTGAGATGTTTCTACAGCTTAATTGGAGTCCACCTGTGGTAAATTCAGTTGATTGGACATGATTTGGAAAGGTACACACGACAGGATTGTCTTGAGGCACAGATCTGGGGAAGGGTACAGAAACTATTTCTGCTGCTTTAAAGGTCCCAATGAGCACAGTGGCCTCCATCATCCATTGAGGGAAAGATGAATGCAGCAATGTACAGACATCCTGGAAGAAAACCTGCTCCAGAGCGCTCTTGACCTCAGACTGGGGCGATGGTTCATCCTTCAACAGGACAATGACCCTAAGCACACAGCCAAGATATCGAAGGAGTGGCTTCAGGACAACTCCGTGAATGTCCTAGAGTGGCCCAGCCAGAGTCCAGACTTCAATTCCATTGAACATCTCTGGAGGGATCTGAAAATGGCTGTGCACCGACGCTCCCCATCCAACCTGATGGAGCTCGAGAGGTTCTGTAAAGAGGAATGGGCGAAACTGCCCAAAGATAGGTGTGCCAAGCTTGTGGCTTCATATTCCAAAAGACTTGAGGCTGGAATTTCCGCCAAAGGTGGCACAACAAAGTATTGAGCAAAGGCTGTGAATACTTATATATATTTTATTTTTGTTCTTTATTTCTAATAAATTTGTGAACATTTAAAAATACTTTTTTCATGCTGTCATTATGGGGTATTGTGTGTAGAATGTTGAGGAAACAAATGAATTGAATCTATTTTGGAATAAGGCTGTAACATAAGAAAATGTGGAAAAAGTAAAGCGCTGTGAATACTTTCCGTATGCACTATATCTGGCTCATCAATAGAATTTACACAAATAATTCATATTTTGAACTTGATTAAGCATAACATTCTTCTACACCAGTGACAATGTGCACAACATTATTCACAGAACTTCCTACACCAGTTCCAGATACATTTTCTCATCTAACCCAGCAATACGGTGACCCAACAAAGGATGGGAACCCTATCATCATCTACATCACTAGCTCCACTGCTCAATAATTAGTAGTCCAAGCTTTCAAGTCTTCAATCCATAAATTCAGGACAAATCATCGCAAATTTCACAAAAGCCAAGTAAACATCATTAAAAAGACAAACAATTACCCACAATTTGCCTTCAACAATGAATTTTAGCAATGTTAAGGTTGTCACCAGGGCTACTTTTAAGCATTTTACCAAAGAACTGTATGAAAACTCAATTGTTTTTTTTTTTTACATTTACCTTGAGTGTTTACAAAGTTTACGAGACCGGCAGTTTGCCTTATGATCCCAGGTTTCATTATCGCTGGAGTTGCTGTCATATGAAAGAGGACATGAAGCCATCACACTTGCCTCTGGGTTAAAAGGCTGGAAACCTCGTCAAAAATAAACATATCCTGCAGAAATCAGTAAAAATGCATCAGCAACATTTCTACCTGGCAAGTTGAATAGTATAAGTAAGCATCATATCCTAATCTAATTCAGCAGCAAAGCATCTTCATTTGGAAATACTGATGCCAACAAACAATGTCAGAAATAAGAGAATGTGTTTACTGAAGCCAACTGAATATTCTCCTTGGATATAATTTTTCAGTGACATTTATTTAAAGCAAGGGGATTGATTCTCAATCGAAAGCTACTGACAGCATCAAGTAGGCAAGCTTGGCTTAATACTAGACAAGGCCTAAGCATCAAATCATAATTCCGTAGATAACAACTTGGCAATTTGGAGAGAAATGTGCTGACATTGTAGCACAGACCTACGGTACATCTCCAATTGAAAACTTTCCTTAGACGCCTCTCGGTGTCGCCAAAGTCCCAAATATGCATGCCAGCAGTGACGCTGCACACCCTTCATTTAACGCTACTTTTCATTAACAACAAATTGTAAGGTGGAGAGAACCATTTTCCAATACTTAATACAGGACATCCATACATCAATCTAAATGTATTCAAGTAGGCTACACATAACATTGCTTTCTGCCATGTTGCACAACTAGGCAGGAACATGTAATGCTGTCTAGCTAACGTTAATGTTACTTTTGCTAAATAAACACTTTATGTAAATGTTGAGAAACTCTGTGTTAACATTTTCCCATTTCTGTAACGTCATTAATACAGAACACATTTTTATATTTTTATTCAGCTAAGGATAGACTAGTTCAAAGTTGGCAAAGTTACAACTTTTTGTAGTTAGCAGACGTAGTCAAAGATAGGCCTAAGCGAATTTACCAATGTAAACATTAGTTTAACGTCAGCGTCAATGTTACTCTCAACGTAATCAGCGTTTCCGTTATTTATTTTATTCTCATGAAACCATCTGAAAGACCTAATATTAACGTAATTTAAGTGGCAAGACCTTTACATTACAGCCTGATTTGGTAGCAAGAATCTAGGATAGCTAAGTTAATGTTTAACAGGTGGATCCAAATAAGGCAACAGTTGGGATCACCAAAGCTAACCAAGCTATGATAAGTTATACGACACCTGCCGACCGACCGCTGCCGCTAGCATAGCTAGGATGGTTTTTGACAGACAACCAACCAAGTAAACTACCGTTAAACATATCAAAACAAAACCTCCGACGTTCCTTTACCTGTCAGTTTAGAATGAAGCTTATTGTTAATGTACAATGTAGCATCGTAGATCTAGATGAATAGCGTATGCGTATGCCCGGTAAAGTTGTAGTTAACGTTAACTGTGTCTAAGCAGCACCCACTGCAACAAACGTTAGCTCTTCATTGCTTTAGGTCTTTGCTTCCGTTAGAGTGTTGGGTAATCACGTAGCATAGTTCTCGCGAGGACATGACGCCATCGCAGTCTTTCTTTTTGTAAGATGAAGATGCTCAGGCTATAATTGGAAGAATAATTTGCATGTTTAAAACACTTGTCAG
This sequence comes from Alosa alosa, assembly GCF_017589495.1. NCBI lineage: Eukaryota > Metazoa > Chordata > Actinopteri > Clupeiformes > Clupeidae > Alosa > Alosa alosa. The sequence goes on from NC_063199.1 coordinate 11,601,830, forward strand.
TATTTCAGGACAGCCTCTTACATTCGTTATTGAAATTGTTTTGCTGATATGTTGACACTGTTATCTCCTCCAGTGGGTTAGACCACTGTAATTCCAAATATAGGCAAAATATAGGCCCTTATAGGTCCAAATATAGAGTGGCCTAGGACTAAGTTTTGCGTTTTGAGACTATTTAACTGTCATAATGTGCACATCACATCATATTTAGCATAGGTTTGTTGTTTAGTTTTGTTTCATTAGTGTAACCCTTATTTATACAGTCTATAGGTGTAACTTGCATAATATATGCATATAAAACAAACTTTGTGGTATGACCTACGATATTTGAGAGTAGACATGCGTTAGTTTTTTTCCTGGATGTAAGCTATTTCCAAGTCCTTTCAATGCCCTTCAGGTCTCATCTACTATACAATTAAACATTCTCAATATTGGAGTGATAATTTGGGAAGACTTCACTTGTGTCCATGCATGCACTGGCTAGAGTAGCCAATTCACATGATTTCTCAACATACAACGTTGGCAACAATTGGTTCTCGAAAGGAGTAATTTAATAAATAGGATTTATCGTCAGTGCTGACATAAGGTTACTCATATATCAAACAGTGAATACAAAATTGATAACGAACATCAACAATTATAATTGATAAATAGCAAATTACAATAAAATAACAAGAGACTATAATTTTGTGAATCTTGTCAAAAACAGTCAAATAAATTCTCAATAATGGGCTACCCATAGACCTTTTGGTGAGATAGCAGTTGCACATTATAAAAAAAATACACTGAAGGCTACAGCCACATCTCAACAGTTCAATTTGCTGGAGGCTCTAGGGTGAAACGTCAATGATGCCTCGAGTAAAACAACTACAATAGGCATTTTCAGAAGTGAAATAAAACAGATATAAAAGTTTGGTCCCGCTCATCTGTTCTTGCTGAATGTCTTGCTGGGGTTTACAAATTAATCAAAAGTGCATGCTGTAATGGCTTTGCACAATTTTCTACATTCAAATACTTTAGAATGAAGGAATATAAATAAAAACAGGACACTTGTATAAATATAAATAAATAAGCAGATTAAAATATCATTATTTCATATTGGAATAGTCAATAAAACCCACAGAACTCCGCTTTCAGGAAAGATTTAACTTTTCTAAAATGTCCATTATGTATTCAACATCACCAGGAGGTAACTGCTCGAGCCCCGGTAAATCTTCTGGAAGCAGCCTCCGCGCTCTCCCTCCGTCTCCTCTCTCAGAGTTCCTGATAGCTGCCGTGTGGATGTCCCGAAGCTTCATTTGGAGCCAGTCCTGTCTCTCCTGGATGTGTTTTTGCACTCCAACGTTGTGCATTAGCTGGACCTCGCTCACAGACCTCTTTCTTAGGTATGAAAAATGAACCATTAGATTTTTTTGCAAATTTCATTACGCACAGAATTTGAAATTGTATTCTCAAGGTGAATATACAATGTTTACTTTGTAAAGACACTGGAAAATAGTACAGTATTGAAATGTAAAAATAAATTAAAAGACCAACCTCACTGGCCTTCCGTCTGATTGAACTAAGTAGTATAACAAACCGAGGATAAGAAATACAGTTCTTCTGGTGGCCAACATTGTGATTTGAAACCTACAAAGTAAAGACATTTTCAGCACAAAATTATCAGCTACATGTTTTATTGTGTGAGCATATTGCAAAAAGTATTAAGTATGTGACTATATAGATGAATTTATCATTCCACTTGCCTCTTGTGGGTCAGCCTTCTCTTGGCAAGTTTTTTTTTGCTGCGCAGATTTTGAGGCTGTAGATGAACAGATCCGATAAGATTAGAAGCCTCGCTGAGTTCCTTTTATAGCCCTCTGCCCATTGATGAGCCGCCTTCATTATTGGTGTTGATGTCACTCCTCCCTTGATAGGGATAACCACGTGTTAAACTTCCACTGACTTGGTCACTGCCGTTTTTTCAACACCCTGCGTGATAGCGCGTAGGTAATAGTCGCCCACTTAATACCTTTATGTCCATAAATGTTGTTTTAGTGGACATAGAGGTATTAAGTTTAGAGGTAGCCTATTCAGTTTTAGTTACAATATCAGTTTGCATCACCAGGACACAAATTATTTAATCGTAGCCTGTTGTTTTCGAGTTGATATAGACGTTTTATATTAAAACAAAGAAAAGAGGTTTTGTGTTAGCCATTGCCAGATGCTCTTTTAAACTCCGGACCGAATTCTTAATGTTTTGGCATTTGCCTAATCACAGTTTCATTCATCTTATTTTGATGCAGTCAATTTCGGGATGTGGGATACATGCATAGGCTACAAGGTGCATATGCTATAGCCTACATGTCACCGTGAAGATGATAGCCTATTGTTATTTTTTGTGTTAGGCTATGAAAAAGACATTCTTAGTCCTTCCTAGTCCTTACCTTCCTAAAATGTAATTTTCCTTTATGAGGATGTCAGCACAATAAACAATTAACATAATAGTCAGATAGAAATTAGCTGGTTAGTTATTAATCATATTGCAATAACAACAACACAACAATGTCTGGCATATATTATATTATTCAGTCTGACCCTTTCACATGTGTTTCTTATCCTCATGCGTGTTGTGTATTGAAGAGTCAGGGCTCCCCTATGTAGCTACAGGTGTCTCAGGGGACCTTGTGGGAGCCGGACAAGCCTGTCCTAGTTTTATGGCCTCAAGATGACACATTAGGTAACTATGACAGAAGTTTTCTAAATGGGGAAGAGGAATGGCTATGTCATGACACAGGGAATACGTCCCAGAGAGGAACCAAACAGATCCGACCTATAGATGTTCCCTTTTGGGCTGGTTAGGGTTTCTGTCAGAGCTGCAAGCATGCCTGCTGCCACTCACATGAAGAAAAAGAAGATGACGGCAGAGAGCAAGCAGTCCATGACGTTACATGAAGACTTCAGCAATTTTCGGCCTGTGGGGCACAGAGGACAAGAGGGTCATCACTGTCATTTAACATAGTCTATGTAATGTTATTTTATCAGATACCCATATGGCACTCAATGATGATATTAGAGATATTAAAGAAGTCTCTCTTTGCACCTGTTGATGTGTTTATTCTTTGATTTACTGTTATTCTGTTAAACAAACTACACAGGTGTTAAGCAATTAAAGTTGTTTACATACCATATGTGCAAGATTTATGATGCTGTGGGTCTGCATGGTAAAGATGTTGACCCCCTCCTCGTTTTAGGTAGTGCTGGTATGGCCTGCAGTGGGCATGGCCTGTTTACATGACACCCACCAAACAAAAAGACCTTTGGCCTTTGCATGTGATCCTAAACCCTGTCAGTACAATCCCAGGCAGTATTTAGCTTCATGGTGCACAGGGACCTTTCAACCTCAAAACTTCAGTTCTCATTACCTCATGTTGGATCAATGTGTGTGCTATGTCACTTAAGATATGTGACACAAATATGTATGTCATTTTGAGATGGAATAAGAATCACAAGTCTGAGAAGATATCTGATACCAGTGAGGGTCTTTAAGTTTTATTAAGCCTTTAAGATTATTCAGTAACTATTTTGGAGTTTCTCCCTGATTTATTGTAATGTAACATATGTTGTGTGAGCTTATTCAAATCAAAATATTAGTATGAAAGAAAATGGCCTCCATTGTTCCATTGTTTAGTGCATCACAAATCCAGCCTGACCTATGACCTCTTCATGATTCATTCAGATTTTAGGACAATATATGAACACATATAAACAAATTATTACATGCTAAATGAGGGTGTGTCAAGGGCAAGTGACTAACTATTACGCATTTACAAACATTTCTAAGTTATTAGACTTTCACTTGCATTACTAAATGAAATGTTGGAGAAAAAACTGCCTTTACGTCAAGCTACCTCTAACCAAACAACAAATCCGTCATAATAGCCTCTTCATGCCGGCAAGAATAAATATAGGAAATGCGTAACTTTCTAAAATGGCGAGAATTCCTAGACCTCTTTTGAAGATGCCGCCTGCAATGAAAATAAGTCTAGCTGTGCAGATATGGAATGACGGAATATCACTGCAGTGTATCACCACCAGGATTCATGCATGAATGAACAGAAACAACATTATTCTGCCTTTGGAAATAAGCAGCTGTAAACCCACACTTCCTTTGACTGAGACTGTCCTGGGCCCAATGGAGGAGAATTCCATTCCAAAAGGCTTTATGGGCCTGATGAAGAAATGTAAAGGATGAACATCTGAGGAGGACAGTTTTTATTCGACATACACTAGAGTGACAACTCTGGAGAGGGGTCCAGACCTCAGTGGTTCAATATATCAAGGATTTCATCATAATTCATCACTACCGAAAAATCATTCGCCACCCACTTTACTCTCACTTGTCGAATTGATGAATGTTTATATGACAGCAAAAGCGTGTGCCATTTCAAAGGCTATTTCAGGGAAACAAGTGCTACTGGAGGTGTTATTTGCAGCCTGCCACGGGCCTAAGACCGTGTTAAGTGTTAAGTGAATAACATGTAGTGGCCGGGCCATTAAAAACACCTTTGCACCTTTACACCAGAGAGAAGCAACAAAAAGACCATGTAGTTAGTTCTGCAACTGAAACAAGTCATGGAAACACAACACTTGTCGCAGATGTGTGGCTGAAATAGGACACAAGAAGATTGTCACTTTAAATATCTAAAATCACCAAAACTCAAATTATATTCAGTTCAGTAAAGTTGGACCATTAGTCTTACTATACTGTAACAATTTATTATTAATCATAGCTAAACTATTACTTCTTATTGTATCTGTTAGGTGAGCCAGAACATTATATTTCTTCTCAATTTCCCTGGTATTTTATAGTGCCTCGCTCTCTTCCCTGTAATGAAAAGCATTCACATGCATGTTGAATGATAAGCAACCAAACAGGCACCAACAGAGGTCACTGGAGTTATAAATACAGACTGTAAAGCTAGCTAGCAAGGTAATAGGTAAATAATTTGTTTTAGCATGGCTCCACCACTTTATAATTATACACAATTATATACAATTGTAATATTAGTGAAATGTTTTCATGGTTGTGGTTTTATCCAACAATTTCTTAAACAAACTTCACAATTTCGGATAGATATCTCTATGTTCATGTAACCTTGGCAGTCTTGAATAATGTAAGGGGATTGTTTTTCACTGTCTTTACATTGAAAACACTAAAACACTCAAACAGCATTTAGCCTTTGTCGGTTGGCACACAACTTTGAGACAAAACAAGTAGGTTACTACAAGTATATAGACAGACTATGTTGATGTGTCTACACAGCGTACAACCTTTTATTGTGCATGATATCTTCATGATCAGATTATATCCAAAGAGGTCTCTAATAACTGTGTTGTATAATCTTAAATCAAAAGAATGTATAACACAGGAGACTCAAAATACCAGTTGATGGAAAGACCCATGATTGAGAGCATTGGATAATAATGCACTGTGACCTTCTACTTAATTCAGGGATTTACAGAGAGCTGTAATGTCCGCTCTACATTGACGCCATCTCGGAAAACACTCAGTAGCATGGTGTTAACCAGTCTGGTCACTACAAGACAACAAGAAGCACAGCATGATCGTGTTGTAATGTGACATTAACAATCTTGCAGATTATCACGTTCTTTTAATAGAAGGGCAGCTTGGTTGGAGGCGCTGATGAGTGAATTATGACTTTTAGTATCCGGGCGCTCTGCTGAGGCAGTGAAAAGCTTGTGGCTACAACCAAGTGTTTTAACACTTAAAGGGTCATGCTGGTTTCCAGAAATAGGTAAGACCTATGGTTTGAAACATTCATCACCCCAGAGCTACAGATAAAACAAATCCTTTGACTGTGCTGGACATTTACAGGCAAAATTAATGTATAGCGCTTACATGAATGGGCTATCAAAAGAGTAAAACAGATGAGAACCTCTTTTGAAGTCATTGTCTCAGTCAAACAATAAAAAATAGGTACATCTTAATATCTGAACATCTGGTTCAATCAAATAAGAATTTATTTCACTGTATATTTACTGTATTATATGGATATTGGATATACTATGGAAGCCAAAACCAACAGGCAGTGTAATTTTGGTGCTATTTGCTAATCTCTCTCATGATTTACTGCATCTGCGTGGTAATGCATCAGCAGGTAAAGCCAAAGCCACTAACAACTGTTGTACTTCACTCCACAAACAGGAAGTGCTTCATTAGGCCTACAGCAGCTCTGACCTCGTGTCGGCTCTGCGTATTACAGTGGCAGCAGGTAAAGCCCATCATGCCTGTAAATCACCCTGACACTACAATGCAGTGCAAAACTGTCTGCCCACATGACATCAGTGCCCTAGCCTCTCTCTCTGATACTCTCCTGTGGGGGGATGACAGGGGACACACTATATTGTCTTACCTAACCTAGTCATTCTAATTTCAACAACCAAATGTTTGTATTTTTTTAATATGAATCTGTGTTTTGGCAACCCTTTACAGATCAAATAAAATAAAAAATAAAAAGAAGATATAAAAATAATACAAAAGCAGTAGGCCTAGCCATATTTTTTCAGTGCTGCAATGGGAAAGACGTGAACAAGTCCGTAATATCAAAGCAATTGTTCACATAATATTTTTTTTTATCATTAATACAATATTATTTCATGAGTAACTAAAGCTACAGACGTCACATTTGTTTTTCTGGGGAATAGGAAACTGCCAGCTATTAAAATAAACTTATAAATCGTGAGGGATTTCCACAGCAGTAACTTGCAAGAAGAGAACCAGGGAATATAAGAATATGACACAGAAATAGGAAAATCAAGGGTCACAGACATCTACACGTCTGGGATCTATGATGCAGATCCGAACAGTGTAGCCCAAAGTTGTATATTAGGCATATCTAGGCCTACTTTAGGCCTATTTGACATTGTGAAGCAGCTATCCCATTTTCCACTGTAAGACGAGCAGGTCAATAAATTAGCCTATGATTTAAAGTCTGCCATCTTTAAAAAAATATATTTTTGGGGGGGTAAGGGGAACGAGGAAGTCCAGGCACACGTCATAGCTTCACTTTTCAGCTCAGTCTCCCGCCACAGACTCACTAGCCTACACAAGTTGACTCAAGAGCTACATGGGACCTCAACAAGGTTAGCCTATTATCAGGTTTTAGCGTAATGCCTGTGTATTAACGTTAACTGAGAATATATTACTATTTAATGCCGCTGTAATGTCGAACCGCATATCTCCCAACATTGTTTTTAGTAGGCCTTGGTATGACATGCTATTTTAGCGTGAAACAATGTAACACAGGACTGACAAGCTAACAGTGGTCAGTCCCAAGAAAGCGGCGTAAAATCCATGCAAAAATATGTCGCATCCTATAAATCTTCCATCGGTTAAGCTTATAAACTAGGCGTTTTATTGTTGCTTTTGGTCTCTTTAGCTGTCGATTGGCAAAACTGCTCAGTTTCCTGGAGTTTGCATTGGGGAAGAGCAGATGGCCTGCGAGTTGTACTTGGTAAGTTATCCCTGGCTTAATTTTGAGTAGGCTATAATTAAAGTCATTGGCCTACTGTTTCCTCTCTATCATCACTGTAGCCATGTATTTTCCCCTACCCTGTTAGCTCGGATATGACTGGGTCATACACGTTTCACACATTGATTCAGTGTCCTTACTGTTTAGAGCGAGATGGCCAACTGTATTGAAGAGAATTCCCTACCACCAAACACCTCAAGGAAGGTGGAAAGTGGGAAAAAAAAGAAATCCAAAAAACGAAAAAATGACAAGGTCAGAAACCAGGGGGAGCCTTCACTCTGTCTCAGCTTCAGTCCAGAACACCACTCAAGGAGCTTAAATGATATGGAGAAAAAGAAAAAGCATAAAAAGAAAAAAAATAAATCAGTTTTAAAAGACAAATTGGCACTGCAACCAAGCAATGTACCTCCCGAGTTAAAAATGTACAAGCCCTCTCATAAGGTAATTGTCAAGAGCAACACAGGTCATCACCCAATAAGGTCCCAAGCACTTGAAGAAATGAGCAAGCGTGCACCAAAGGCTGTGAAATATGTTAGTCACGATCGTGGCAAAGTTCAATCTAAAAAGAGAGTTCTCTTTGATTTGTCACCAAAGGGCTCAGTAGTTAAAACATACCGTGATGCACCACAATTTGCAATTTCCAAGACAACATTTATTTGTCCTGGTGAGGAACATGAAACGTATGCACCTATACTCCAAGGAGCCAAGCACTGTGAGGAATCCCAGGAGAGCGCTGAAGGCATTGATAGCCAGGATCTGTTCATAACACAGAATACATTTTTATCTCCATCACTGTTTCCAGTGCCCAGTGATGATGAATTGACATCAACACCTGAGCTTAAGCTGACGTCACAACAGCAGCCATCTCAAGAGCTACTACAAAATGTTGCCAACAAGTCAACAGTAGAAAAAGCCACTCAGACAGAGAATTTCTTCACATCTCCAGAACGTTCAACCTTCCTCAATTTTCAACTCAATACATTGACCAAATGCACTGAGCAACCTGTTGACCTGAGCTTGCCCCAAAGACAGCGAGGGCAGAAGAGTATGTGCACAATAAGGGAGGAGAGTGACCTGCATCACCATAGCAAAACAGATCTTACCCAGCTCAAAGTTGTGCAAATGCGTCTCAACGAATCATTCTTTTTTAAGATGAAAGGAGAGAAAGAGTCCCCAAAATCACAATGCCCATTAATGAAGCTTGAAGAGGACTATGGAAAGAAACATAAAAAGTGAACATTGACTGTTGTTTATGGATAAGCTTGAAGTCTTAAAGACCAATTCAGTATTTCAGAATCAACATGTTCAGCTTTTGTTTCATGGCCTTCTAAAATAATCTCAAATACAGGGCCTACTTTTAAATGTTAAATCTACCTTGATTTTGAGTCGTTCATCATTCATGTTTATGACGTTATGAGCTAGAAAAGAGTTATCCCTTGCTTACAATTCAAATTTATTTAATGACTTTTGTTCAAAAGTTGGCTGTATGGTATTTGGTACAAATTAATGGTATTTGCTACAGTAATAATAATAAAAGAAAAACATTTATTGTGGTGTAGGTGTGTATTGCAGTAGTCATTACTAGGCTACAATAATCCAGTTAATTGTGTCTGAATAGTTTGATTCCCATCCATTTCCACAGGTGGAAAAACACATAGACAGGGATTGTAACAGGTAATAGAAGACTGTAAAAACACAAACTCCCAGTGCTGGTACAACCCTGGGGGAAATTCTCGTCTATGGTTGCAGAACAAAGAAGTCCCAAAAGGGAAACGACAGGGATGAGAATGGTAATAGTAGATAGAGATGACAACATATTGTATCGTAAATCAAGAGTCAAAACGTAACAACTAAATAGCCAGTTTGTTAAGTTAAGCTTTAGTGGAATTGGCTGGCGCTGATGGTTCTGGGTTCTTTTGAATCAGCCTGGCATCCTGAGGAATCATATTTGGAATTCCATCAATAATGGGGTAAGCGATGCCGAAGTTCCTCATTTACAAGTTCGTTGTTTTTTCCGTCGTATCTGAGAAACAGAAACATTCATGAGAAATGATGTTAATAATTTGCAGTGTTCAGGTTACTCAAAAAAGTAATTAGTTAATTTAGCTACATCTTTAAATTGTAATTAGATTCATCATTACTTCTTTAGAAAAGTAACTACTTAACTCATTACTTAACTTGAATTGGTCTTGTAATCTACCAGTTCCCATATTTACCACATTCAAATACAAGATGAAACAGCCTAGTATCCTTTTGTTACACACTTCTGACCAGTTACAAAAAAAAACTAACCTAGCCTAGGCCTACTAAGCTTAGTTCAAGACTCAAGTCAGCCTACGTTTAATTATTCAACAGAGTAAAAACCAATGTACCGGGAAATGTACCAAGGTACAGGGTCTCAGAAAAGGATATTTCAACAATCCAGTAGACTAATTACGGAGCCCCTAAGGGGACATGAGCAAAGTTTAGTTTCATGTGGGCACATGAAAGTTTCGCGTTGAGCACATATAACGTTTTGCGTGAGCACATGAAACTAAACTTTAGATTTTGTTTTGCTCATGTCCCCTTAGGGGCTCCGTAACTAATAACTAATCATTTAACTGACATTTTAACTCAATGCCCTAATGAAATTCAGAGCTTAAAGAATATGTTAAGCCATTATATGTAGCCTAATTATCGGCCATTACATGGCCTATAATTATCAAATCAGACCGACTGGGTTATTACACACACAGAGAGAAGGGTAAGTATCTGTCTAACTCTTGGGTAGACAGCACAGCTACTTTCTCAAGTTGACGTGTTTATTTTTAAGGGCCCGTGTCTATAATACACACGTTACATTCTTTACTGTTTAAGGTTACATTGTGAGTCGTTACTCCCATCGCTGACAATGAAGAAAAATATAACATCGTTCCCCGATCATATCCTCACCTTAGCTGTTTTTTAGATAGTGGGCATACGAGAATGTCAAGAAGGGACGTGTCGAAACGCTCTGTGTTGACCTTTCCCCCCGCGTTGTCAGTTAACATTTGATATCTTTCTGATGTTGACAGGGGAGTAACGCCACGCAAAAATAAAACCGAATCGCCTGATCCTTGAAGACGGCTAATTTTGTGAAATAATCGCCGATAAACAGCCAGAGACATGACCGAAAGAAATGCCCTCCAACGAAAACTGGTCGTGTAAGAAATACGTGCACCCACGTTTAATTCACTACGTGCAACTGAGTTGAGAAGTTCAGTTCCGACTCAGTTCAGTTTTGTGCGTCAGTTTCTACAAATACAGATAAGAACAAAATGATTCATACCCCAGGCAAATATTGATTCAATGTTAATTTTCTTTTTATCGATATGTTTGTTCTGACTGAAAATAACACTACCACATGTCAAAAGATTGTAAGACAATGTGGTAGAAACATGGAATAAAAAAAAAAGCATTTTCATCTTTTTTAACATTTTTATGAAAAATGGCGTGTCCAAAAGGATTCATACCCTTTTTAAATAATCAATGGAAACATCTTTATTTGCAGCTCTCAAAATGGTTCTTATAATACTTACCAAGCCTCTCCATGTCTCCACAATGATTCTAGACTGCACCTTTTTAACAGCAATCTGGGCTTTGAGTCAAGAGAGATTATTTGCCATCCCTCTGGCCTTGTGCTCACTTCTTTGACGGATTGAGGTCTGGACTATGGCTGGGCCACTCTAAAATGTTGGTATTGTTCTCGGTTAACCATTTCTTGCCTTGTTTAGCTGTATGTTTTGGATTATTGTGTAGTTTAATGGTCCAATGCCGCCTATTGGGGCAGGTCTCTCGGCAGACAGCCTGATCATCTCCTCCAAAATTCTCAATTTGCTTAATTTGTTTACTAAGTTTACTTTGAGAAGTTCACCAGGTCCCATTGTCTGAAAAACACCCAAAACTAATACATTTCTATAGCTATTTTCCATATTGTGGATGGTATTTTGGTGGTTGAAATGTTCACTCCATCTCAAAATTGATCACTTGGTCATCTTGGATGCTGATCATGAATCACTCTTCTCCAAACATGCACAGCTCAGCTAAACCTTTATAAGGACACACCTGGACAAAGAATGTAGCTTTCGCTGAATTTATTTTTTGACCCAGGGACATGGCCTGAAATGGAGATTGGCATAAAAAAAAGAAGCATTAAATTCCAATGACACCATGTCCATTTCAATTGTGGGGGTTAGAAAAGTATTCTTTTGGGATGATTTTCAACCAGGGGGACTTGGTGACCTTCCCAAAGTAAACGGTAACACTAAAGCAAGAGGCTATACTGAGATTCTGGAGGAAAAGATGAGGCAGTGTGCAAAGAGACCTGCCCCAATAGGCATCATTGGACCATTAAATCATACAATGATCCAAAACATACAGCCAAACAAGTCAAGAAATGGTTAACAGAGAACAATGTCATATTTTAGAGTGGCCCAGCCAGAGTCCAGACCTCAATCCGTCAAAAAAGTGAGTACAAGGCCAGAGTGATGGCAAATAATCGTTCCTGCCTCAAAACCCGGATTGCAGCTAAAAACGTGCAGTCTACAATCATTGTGGAGACATGGAGCGGCTTGGTACGTATTATAAGAACCATTTTGATTGCAAATAAAGATGTTTCCAGTGATTATTTTAAAAGGGTATGAATAATTGTAAACATGCCATTTTTCATAAAAATGTTAAAAAAGATAAAAAAAATTATTCCATGTTTCTACCACATTGTCTTACAACCTATTGGCATGTGGCAGTGTCATTTTCAGTCAGAACAAACATATTGGTCAAGAGAAAATCAACATTAAATCAATATTTGCCAGAGGTATGAATAATTTTGTTCTTAACTGTAGCTACCAATTAAATTTAAATATTTAAATAAACAATTAAACTCACTTCTAAAAAGTTGAATGGTAACATTTGCACAACTGGAGGTAGGGGTTTGTGCAACCGTTCCTAAATCTGTTCTGTTCAGCTGAATTTCAATCACCACAGGATGGCAATGTTGTGTAAAGATCTCAGACAAGTAGTCCAGCAGCCATGGGATCAGACCTGGTTTTGTCGGTCAAAGTTTTTTTTTTTTGCAGAATCTTGTAGACTGGCTTCTAAAAAGTTGAATGGTAACATTTGCACAACTGGAGGTAGGGGTTTGTGCAACCGTTCCTAAATCTGTTCTGTCCAGCTGAATTTCAATCACCACAGGATGGCAATGTTGTGTAAAGATCTCAGACCTGTAGTCCAGCAGCCATGTGGTCAGACCTGGTTTTGTTTTTTTTTTTTTTGCAGAATCTTGTAGACTGGGGGTAGATCTTTAAGATTTAGGAGTTTGCTATCCAGTGATATCCCTTGAGCAATTCTCGATATTAAGCCTTTCTTGTTCAATGTGCTGAACCGACAAAACAGGTTCACCTAAATTATGGCATTTGGCTGCCAGACTATTCACATCTTGGTTGATTGTGGCTGCATTCTCTCTACAAAAGGCTGTAGGCTATAAAGTAGCCTATATTGATGCAGCTTGTTACAGTCATGTTCACATGTGAAGTGTAAGTGGGAGTTAGGGGAAAGACCCCCCAAAACTCCACAAAACTCTGGACTCTGAAGTTGCTGCTGTTTTTTGTACAGCATTTGTTTGCACTCTGACAACACATCATAGCCTATACACATTTTGGCTGACTGTGACATTGTTGTGTTCTTGTCTTGTGATATTGTTGCTGCTTATTGTTTAATGTTAGGAAAAATGTCTGTTGAGCACTTCTTTATTACTCTTGTGATAGGAAATGTCTTACCTGTTGCACTTTTTCTTCTTCACCGTGGGATAGAGAAAGGCACTCTTGATTCCTCTGCATGTCTAGTATATGTGCGAAGAAATTGACAATAAAGCTGACTTGACTTGAGATAGAAAACATCAGAGGGACACAGGTGTTCTGTTATGTTGTGTATTGCCCGGTAGTTTGAAGCGATTCATGTCCTTCCCCTCACACATCACAAAGGGATTGCAGGGCACTAGAAAAGCATAACTTCTTTTAGTGTTTATTATATGGCCACTCACTACAGTGTGGAGAAATGTCTTATGGTTTGGGATTATTCTCATATGGCCAAAGATGGCACTCTCATCATTTCAGTTAGTAATGTTCAAAAGTGTGTAGCCACCGACACTAACATGATCTTCATTCTTTTCTCAAGCACCAATAGTCAGTAACATGTCCAGTCAATACATTATCATGTTATACTGTACATAAATCATGATAATTACATCTTTTTATTTTTAAATGTTTTTATATCAAGAGTTTACCAGCAGCATCAAAGTCGATTCAGTTAATAGGAATCCACATGCTGTTAGGTAACTGGTGAAACAGAACCTAAAAAGTTCTTAACAAACCCCACAGCTGTAGATGAAGCTGAATAAACTGAAACTGTGGGTCCATATTGGTTGGCCAAGGTCCTCGTTCCCTTGGTCATGGAGTAACACAGGCTGTTTAGAATAATAATGAACAGTTTTGCTCAGTCAAACCAGTATGTTCTTGATGTCGATGTTGAAGCATTGCCTAAAAGCAGTGTTATGTTGTGTTATTGTGATAGTAAGGTCCATGGCTGTTGTCTCCACTGCTGACACCAAGGAAAAGTCCATTAAGTAGTAGCAGAAAGTATATCTTAACTTGAGTATATTGCTGCACTGATAGAAGTTACCTTTGGCAACACCACTAATCAATTTCTGTTTTGCTACTGACCTCTTTATACTGGAGAGCAGACCTCTCTTATGCTACCCATGCATCAGAAGATTTTGATTTGGGAAAGATTCTTGAAAGATTGGAGTCTTTTAACTAATGGCCAAGCTTTCAAGCTTTTTTCAAGACTACAATCTTTCCCAAACCTTGTTAAAGTCTTCTGGTGTAAGGATTGACGGCTTTACTCATTATCACTTACAAATGTATATTATAACACAAAATAGGTAAGGACTACAATTGACCACTGCAAGCTTATTGTAACATTAGATGTTGCCAATATCATATGAAATCAGTACAGTACATATTGTAAACTACAGTCCTAGAACATCTTAAAATTCAATATTTCTGATTTAGAAAAGTTCTGAATACATTTGTTAAAAAAAATAAAAATAACAATAGACACTGGAAATGTTAAAATCAACAGTATAATATATACCCCAGCCCTCCAAATGGAACACCCAGTCAGTGCTTAATTATATAATTCCTGAAAGAGCAAGATGGAAGAGGGGATTATAGGGATTATTCATGCCATCTTAAATTTAAGTTTATTTGGAGCTTACTATTATTTATTGTGGTCCTCATTTTTTAATGATAATTTAGACAACACTTACATTTGCTGTTTACAATTAGATTGGTGATCATATCAGGTCAGAGAAGCATATGTTATAGTGAAAAGATGTGAAGGTAAGGAATGTAGAAGTCATGAATATAGATGCATCTTTACCAAGGTGAATCCAGAGTGAGGCGAGAGTAAGGTATTCACAATGCAGAGTTGATGCTTGGCATCAGAAATCAAAGAGTGCTGGTACTTTTATGTGAGTTGTGAGGTATAAGAAAAGCAATGCCAACAAAACTATGAAGCTGCTGAAAGCATTTAGCTGTGTAATCTGACACTGCTTGCATACTACCTTGACGATGAAAGCTTCCTAGTGAAGGACTCACTTGTGGCTAGTCTTTTAGTGCCAGCACTGGTTTGAAATAACTACAATACAATGATTTGAAAACATTCCAATCACTGGTCAAAGACTGCAGAGGAAAATGATGGCATATACATTCCACACAAACAAAAAAAACTTCTTATCTTAACATAAAGCACTTGAAAAACAACAGTACAGTACATTCACACATGATAAAAAGTTCCCCTAGAGGTCCAAAATCAGTTAATGTTCATTTAATACTTGAAACGCTGCACTCCCGACAGTGCCTCTCAGAGCGCTAGCTTCCTATCGGTGTGCTCTGCTCGTCCTGTGCGCTGGTGTCGCACCTCCAGGTGTTTGCTCTGGACACGGTCAAAGTGCTGGAGCAGCTCCGTGTAGTCCACATGAGCCTGATTGGAACGTTTGATGTTGCAAGACTTTGAATCATCCCTGGGGAAAAGAAAAGATGACTGATTGCTGAGATTGAGTTGAGATGTCTTCATCAGTTAAGAAGCAGAGGAGGTGTAGAGTACAATAGTGTGGATGAACTTTAAAGGAATGCAGGTCACTGTACACTTTAGAGTACTGGTACATCAAGTGTTGAAGCACTTGGGACATTGGGGTGATTTAATAAGAGGATGGCCTAGTTGGGATGGGTTTTAGCATACATACACGGTCCTCATGAGTTCTGGGTTGGGTACACAGCGCAGTCGATGAGACAGCAGCTGGAAGGCCTGGCTTTGAGGCAGCAGCATCAGAAGCCCATACAGAGCTTTGATTAGGTAAGGGTTGTTTTCCACATCCAGAAGCTGCAAACGCAAGTCTGTAAAACAGTGAGAAAATTACAGACCTGTTTAGAGCACCAATAGATCTCTTTAGTTCACCTACTACAAGTACCCAAAGCTGCCATGTTTGCCCATAGGAGATCCGGGAGCTAATCGAAGCGAACTACCTGTTGAAAGTTGCACTGCAAGTTCGCCATCTTAACATTCCAAATATCACAGAGCCTACTCGAAGGCAGATGACAAAAGTCTGTATGGCAAAACGTTTGCATTTCAGACTTCATTGTCCTCTTGAGAGTGTAACAGGTTGATAATTTAAAATTCACATGTTATTTTCCCATAGGAAAAACCTTATATGGGCAGATTTTTTGTAGGCAAACTTCAGAGGTCTATATGTAACCAGGAGGTACAGAGACAGAAAGTCATACATTAAAACAATCTGGTTCAAACTCACAGGTAAAGATGGGACTCTCAATAAGTTGCACCAGTTTGTCCACTTCCATGAGGAAATCTACAGTCACCTCCAGGTCCCCACTGAGAGACATATCTTAAGGAATCGTTTTATACACTTACTCCAGTACAAAACATGATGTCCCAGTTTCCCAGACATGGATTAAGCCTAGTCCTAGACTAAGAGAGAACTGAAAGATCTCTACTGAAAAGGATTTTAATCTAGGAATACACTTGATCCATGTCTGGGAAAGTGATCCAATGTCTCAGAAACACACATTTGATTTTTTCTTGATAAAACCAAAGTCAGAGTGTTGCATTTCAATTTCAACAAATTGAAACATGAATTCAAGGATACAACTTCTGGATGAGCTCATAGGCATGACGGTAATTCTGTGTCAGGAAGCAGAGGGACACCGTTGCCACGGGATTGTGACACCAGGATCGGTACAGACAGCAAAAGAGAGCGCAACTCTCCTAAAACACATGACATACGAAAGGTGCTTAATGTACTGCAACAACTTCACTGTGGGGGGAAATCAACATTGAAAAAAGTAGACTTTGGGATCTAATCCATCTTCTTTGTCTATGAATAGATATCAATTACACTCACAAAACATTTCTGAGGCCAAAAGCCTCATCAAAGGTATGGGACTAGATCTAACCTGAGTGCGCAAGTCCTTGAGCTGGTTGCGCAGCTGGAACAGCTCGGCTGATGTGAGCAAGATGGTGTTGAGTGTCTGCACCATGGTCGAGGCAAACTTAAGGTCCTCCTCCTTCAGCAAGATATCTGCCATGGAGTGAAAGATGTTCTCTGCGTGCAGAAGCAGACAGAGCTGTCTGCAGAGTACAAAAACACACACATGGGAGCTGTTAAGTCTGCTGTCTGAAAAAACACTTTACCGAAGCACCCTTAAAAGTAGCCTGAGCATCATCTAGCAGATATCTGAGAGAAGGTGCTAGTGTCTGAGCATGATCACCTGATGATGAAGGCCCCCCTGGTCTCCAGCAACTTCCTCTCCAGACTGAAGCGCTTCAGCAAGTTGATCATGAATTTGTAGAAGTAGGAGTTCATGCTGGGGGTGGAGGGAGAGGAATCAGCCATTTTGGAGCCTGCAAGAGTGACAGCTTTAGCTATTAGTCATGGACAGTGGGCAGGTATGCAAATAAATGCAAAATGCTCTTCTAAGGCAAACACACAGCAACTGCTAATGAATTTTTCAAAAAATCAAGATGCTTAACAACACCCAAACCATACTACATGCTATGTCTATATTAATCTATATTATATTACACTGCAGACAAGGTCAACAAGGAGTTTAGTTGAGAAAAGCACAAACGCCTCACCAACCACCAGCTGCTGGCCAATACTGTGCTCAGGAACCTGGAGTTCCGTTTTGTCAGAATTGTCACACATCCCAGAGTTGTACGTCTGTCCGGCCGGTGATGATGCAATCTCGGCAAGCACTTCCAAATCTTTCAGTATTACCTGAGGGTGCAATGATAGAGAGAAAACTTTTCCCACAAATCACTTTGCTGCAGGTATGTAGTGGTCAGTAGTGGACAGTCTGTGGTCCATAGAAAAAACATACCTCATCAGATTCATCAGAAAGAGTCTTCAACAGCATTGGGAACAAACTATCCGTGTGTCTGAACATCTATGAAGATAACACACATAGGAACTCTTTCAGTGAAAGTATAAAAGCAAGGTCATACTAAGAGGAAAAGAGGTCTATATTGCACAGTACAGTGTGAAATGGTAAGGTTTGGCTCACCTTCCGTGGTGTTTTTATGTAGAGATGGTACAACCACTTGAGCACAGCAATCCGAGTCATCATACCAGTGGATGAATCATGCAGGTGCCGATCCAAAACCTGAACTATTCCATCAAGATCCAGAGTAACCTGTGCCCTGTCTAAACTGGGATAGTGACATCACATCTGACAGTAAGTAGAATGCAGTGGCATTTACACAGTTTCCTCTTTAAATGTAAAACTGTGTAACTGCTGTCGTGGGGTGCGTTTCCCAAAACCATAGTTAGCAACTATGGTTTTGGGAAACGCATCCCTGATCCTGAGTTTGTCATTTCAGTCATGCGTGTTCATACAAAATTGCAGATGTAGCCCAAGTGTTAAGAATATGAATATGTAAACAATATCTGGCTCCTTAATCCAGACTGGGGTTTGGATTTGGAATTCAAGCAGTATTAATGGGTGTACGATTAACAAGGTGTCCAAAGGGGAATGAGGAGAGACACAAATTGTTTAGGTATGCTTTGACATTGTAGTCCTTACCTTGCTGGGGTGAAGAAGCTAATTTTGCTAAGACCGATGGACTCCTGAGAGGCATTGAGTGAGTCTAGACACAAAAAAAGAATCATGAATAATATCAGATATCGCAAGAGGCCGCCAGCTGCACAGCAGTGTTTGTCTCAATCTCACATAACCATACATGTTGGCTTCCATTTCAGGCATTAGTCATACCCTGGTTCCTCCATGTTAGTTTCAATAACAGCTCAATTCTCTGTGGTCAACAAATCGAGAACATAGAATACATCTATGTAAAGGCCTTTACTATAAAACACAATTCTTCAGAATATATTTGCTGAAACATAAGGTACATTCTAATTAACCCACAGTTTTAAAAGATGAAAGTTACACTGTAAACCCCCCAAAAATGACAAACCTTTAGGATATTCAAAACATTTTAAAACACAAAAAGTTCAATGTTTGCAGCCACCTTTCATACATATGGCTGTGCCTCAAGCACTACTGCTAGGCTTTCTTGGTGTCAAATCATGACTAGATTAAATATTTCTGAAAGAACAGTGCATAGCTTTCTTTGTAATCAGTCATATTAAAAGTGTGATTTGGTAGATCAAAAGTGATCACACTATCAGAAAATCAATACATGAAGCTTTGCTAACTGAGAGATAGAAACTAACTTCATCACAGATACAGAATTTGCTAGTTGCTACATAATAAATACAAGAATCTAATCAGCTAAACTACGGTCAAAAGAAGGCTGTTTGAAAGTGTTCTTAGTTCTTCATTGAAAGAAGAAAAAAATTACACTGATTTCAACCATGTGCATCTGGGGCACAGACTGACAGGTGTTTCTCAGTACACATGGGGCTCAGAATGAAAACTGATAAACCCTACGTTTGTCAAAGGAACTAATCGTATCTTTCTCCTCATAAACTAAATTGGTGACTGCAAGAACACATCACATGAGAAATACATTTTCATCCTTCAACATGATAAAAAATAACATCAAGAAATGCAACCCCTTCTTACAGCATCTCCTTGTCCTTACGTTCCACATTGCTACGTGACAGGCTATTGCTAAGTGATTTGTTGGGGCAATTTGTTGGTTTTCCTGATTACTTGGATGTTAGTGGACCATGGTAATTATTTTCCCAATTACAGAGGATGCAAGAGGCAGATTCAACTCTCAGGGCCCTTGCTGGCTCCCTTGAAATTTTGCAACAGTCTTATGCAACTGAATCAGATCCACTGAATCAGAAGATTCAGATCCACTGAATCAGAAGATTGATAGCCAGGCTACAGCCCATTGCAAGTGCAACCAATACCAGTTTATTGGATAGGGGTTCTGGAAAGACCAGAGGGCATAAGTTGCTTAATAGCTAAAAAAATAAATGATACGAAATCATGAAGCATGAAATACCTTTACTATACGAGATAAAAAGAAACTATTCAAATGAAACTCAATATCCTCCACATGTATATGCCTAGGATCAAGTGTCAAAGTAGATTTTTACTAATTCAATGTTCATTTCATGCCCTCTGGATGAAGCCTCTTTTACTGATTGAACACACATTGATCAACATGTGCATGGAGTAGCCACTATAGCTCAGCTACGTTGCGTAAATGTGATTAATGTGATGCACTCTCATGCATGCCCTCTCAGTTTGGCGTACACCAAGAATACAGGCTTAATGAAATGTACAGACTGCTTAAAATATCAGATGAAACCAAGCTGCTCTGAGAAGGAAACACAGGACTGGAATACTTTTCAATGCAGGAATGTTTCCCAAGTGTGGCCAGACTGTTGTTATAGTAGATTATTAAGTACGACTGAATTACATTTTTACATACATTACATCATACATTCTCATAAAAGATTCCTTTTGTAATAATAATCTCATTTATTTTATGAGATCCAGTGCTACAGACCTCCCTGTAATGGAGTATAGTATGCCCCATATTTCTACAAGGGAAAATGTACATGTTCATTTTTATTGCTGTAATAAAAAGTATGCATGTCCTGCAAGAACATTTCTTTGTTTTTGCCAACAAGAAATCAGAAGTAAAGACATACCAAAATGTCTCAAATATCTACTAATAAATGGATAGTTCTTCCTCAACTCAGCATTCTTACATGTACTTGTGTTACTCACCATTGAGATCTTCTTGGGACTTAGGCGGGCTGTCCTCTTGGGGAGGGGATGTTTGTGACCGTGTTTCATCTTCCTCCTCATCATCCTCAGGGGTGACCAGTTTCATTAGACTATGATTACACGCACTGGCCACTTCTTTAGTGCCTGAACAACATAGATTAAGGACAGAAATACAGCAAGAAGTTGTTTTGTAGTGTTGTATTTCCATATTCCTTGCATTAGCTGTTGCAGTGGATATTGTACACTACATATTATGTGCTCTCTCTATGCCTATGATTTTTTTTCTACATCGGTAACCATCACTGTCTGCAACATATCTCTCTCTCACACACACACACACACACACACACACACACACACAGTGGCAGAACACATTCACATAAGGATACTTTTCTTGCGGTCATCATAGGAGAGACCAGGCAGCACAGCGGTCAGGATTCCTGAGGAGTAAGGAAGCATCACACGACCAGCCAACTGAATGAACTCCCTCATCCACGTCATGGCTGTCAGCTGGATTAAGTCATTTGCTGAAATAGTACAACGGCACAATGGGTTATTGACTATGAATGACTGATCCAAAGAGAACACATAAAAATGGTGTCACATTTCTACTCAGAAGGTCGTATATATGAATAGCTTGTACTTCTCCATGACAATGTTTTGACCTCAGCATAATACATTTCAGCCATAATATGGTTTATTTTCATTAATGCCTAGGGCATTTTCTATTTATAGACATTTAGCCTAAGGGTATAGGTCCTCATACTAAGTATGTATGTGCACAAATAATTAATCCACTGGAATTTAATGAAACTGATAATTCAAGGTGCTTGATATATCCAAAATTCATACAGAAAAAGGAGTAAACTTGAGTAAGAATTCACGTATAACCAGATCTATACAGACTTTAATGTGAAAGGCCACATGTGTACACCCTACATTTAAAAAGAGAGCATGATGTGATCCATACATTGCCAGTTGAAGGTCACTATATGTTATACGAGTACATCACACTTACTGAGCTTTGACTCGTCTGACACCTGGCAGTGGATGACCAGAATGTTAGCCATCTCGGCAAACTTCACACTAGATGGAGTCTTTTTGATCTCCTTGAGAAACTCCCCTAAGACCACTTCACACCTGAAAAATAAGGAATGGTCATTGTTTTTATCCAGATTTGGCTGTACTAAGAGAGACAGAGACTAAGAGACAGAGATTCAAAGAGAGAGGGATCCTGAGTGAAATAACAAAAGCACTGCAGATACATGTTCCATGTGCTATATAGGCGTTCCTGCTATTCCTCCAGGCTGGGAAGAAAGAGCCCCTTGGGATATTTTATATAGGCCTGTACAGCCTGTCCTGACAATAATAGCATGTCAATCAAAGGTGAACAAGGCTGACGTAGTACCACCCTATAGATGGTGTAAGGATTAACCAGTTATATGTATGAGGGGTTTGGGGCAGGCCAGTGGTGGTCCAGACACCTCCCACATCTACTCCATCTATTGCTACAGACCCCTGCACCCATAGGGCTTCTGGCAGGTTGGCGTGACTTATGGTGGCTGAATATCAAATGACTATTTCATAATATAGGCTTATAAATTAAACATGTCTGATATCCTTGCAACTTTGCATTGGCACTAGTCGTGGTTCATCTCAGACAAATTGGGTTACTCACTCTGGGAGGATACTATTGGTACATGTTGTGCTGCATTAGTATGACGGTCGTGGTGCAACCTGTTGCGTCACAGTCAATATTTCAGGGCATTTCTGTTTGATTACTTGTTACACTGGGAGGCCTGACTGTTGTGGAAGATTCTAATCAACGTGGGTTAACATGTTGTCCTGTGTATAAATTGCTGTGTATAAATTGCAAGGCAGTTTGTTGTTCGTTTGCAAACAACACCCACCAACGTGGAAATTATATAATGACAACAAAATACACAGAATCTGTCTTGAATGGTATAGTATCCCTAAAAGTATTTATCATTAACCTTATGATGATTTTCCAATAATTCTACATTGGAGAATCACAATCCCCACCTTTTATTTAACAGAGAAAACAGTATTTTTATTATTTTAATATGGAATATTTTTTATATTATTTTAAATGGAAAACAGTATGTTAAAAATAGTACAGAAGAAAAATAAACAGGTACTCACGTCCGTCTAATCTCCTTGCTACTGTCTCCCAAAATCTGAAAGAGCCCATCCAGGATTTCTGGCAGGTAGTCGATAAGGTTGATGTCAGGGACTGATTCCAACACCAAAATCTACAAGGCAGTTGTACAGAGAAAAATAGGTCTGAATCCAATTGTAAAAAGATGCAGGTTACCTACACTTGAAACAGTAAATATAGCATTTGCATAATTACTCTAAGAACCCTTAAAATACATACAGAAGCTGATTTAAGATGTATGCATTTTAGATTCAACTTTATTGTCACTGTGCAGAGGACAACTAAATGTAGTTTGCGTCTAACCAGAAGTGCAAAAAAAGCAGAAAAGTGCAATGTGACACAGTATAGACAGGTGGTGCAGTATGAACAGTACAAGACATTTAGTGCAGTGTAGACAGTAGTATACAGTTAAGAAAGTAATTCTGTACTTGTTTTGCAACTTGTATTGAAATGCATTTCAGTACTTTGCTATGTCATGTTGGACTATCTCCATCATGAATCATTTGAAATGTAACAAAACCTGACAGCTTTTAGTTTGTGGGACAAAAAAAGATTACAGTTCTCATCATTAGCATAAAACTAAAACAAAAATAGCTTCTCTTACCCAGGAAATGATAAACTGCCGAGCATATTGGTTGTTGGAATAGATCCGCTCACGCAGCAATGGGACGAATGCTACCAGGTCAAATTTATTACTTTCTGTGACAATGTCCTACAAGAACACACAAAAAATGTTAGTCAGGAGTTACAAACTCTACCTAAGTAATTAGTGTCACCTATTGTAGACTTGAGGCTTTAATAGTCATTTTGTGTATGAAGAAATCAACAGCCCTGTCTTACCTTTAACAGTCTATCAAGGAGCTCAGAGCCACTTTTCACATTAGGATCAGGATCTGCTGCAAGCTGGGAGAGAGAGATAAACACTGTCTCTATGTAGGAGCATTACATATATACATAGGGCTTTCCCCAAACTATTTTCCAATTCTAGTTTATAGAAATAGATCACCTTCATAAATGCATTCTTCAAATTAATAGCTAACATGAATATATGGAATAAGGAAAGTTTGTATTACCTTACTAAGCCCGTCAAAAAGGACATTGAAATGAGGCAACACCGCTCCTCTGGCAACCTTTACGATATTGTATAGGGCCTCACAAGCATAGTATCGTAATCGGCTATCAGAGTCATTGAAGCAGGTAAGCACAGGTTCAATAAGCTCTTTCAGATACAGGCCAGAATCCTGAAAATACAATAAACAAGTCACACTATAGCCATGTCTACGATCATATTTAAATCGCACAATCAGTGGACAGCATATTTGTGCATCGTACAAATGTCATGTCATAGGGACAGTCATGTCCAACATCCTGACTTGCATTCTTCCAATCTCTGGTGGCCCACTTTTCTGTTCCATATAGATGCATTTAGCTAAATTCCGAATTCCAACAATGTGAGTATCAGTACAGGGACAGCATGTCAACAATGCTTTCCACAGTACTAGAGAACTAGGACATGCCTCCAGTCTATGGTAAGTGCATCAGCATGTATAGGCCTACTTGTGATAGAAATGATTTATGGAATAGATAGCCTAAGACAGGGTCTTTCAGACATTTAAGGAAAGATTTCTCCCAGTTGGAGACATAGGCTTGGTCTAACACATCACAAAGCAAATGGATTTCACATTGTTCTCTTACCTTGCCAAGAGCAATTGAGCAAGCTGCCAAGCCAATAAGCCCACCTTTGCGACTGTGGGGGTGTTGGGAGAGGGCAAACTCTGATGCCAGGATTTGAATAACATGCCTGATTTGGGTGGAGTTATTTTGAGCCACAAATTCACGTACAAGTCTGTGTTGAAAGACAAATATTTATTTACTTATACATTCAGAAATGTCCAATTAACAAGAGAACATGACAACTTCAAAGATATGAAGAGACTGTCTGGTCAAAAACATTTAGAAAGGGACACCTCTATGGAAAAGAGTGGAACTGTCATGACTGAGAAGAACTGAGTAGGCTAAGAATTTCTGAGAATGGGCTGTATAGGCTTTATAGACCCTTTCAACAATAAAAACAAAAACAATGCTTGAACGTTCTATTTGGGCCCCAATCTACTTCTTCTGCGTTAAGATATCGGAATGTTAAAAAGGAAGTCTTGTGGGGCCAACTATGATGCTGATAATGGAACTCTCTTGAAAGGGTCTATTAGCGCATTCTTATACACAGTCTTGCAGATCACCTGATGCGTCAGATGACAGGCTATAGTGCATACCATTAGTCGATTAATCATACAAATGATCTAAGTTAAATATGATCATATCAGAAATAAACATGGCAATAGTAAACCTACAGGATGTCAAACTAGAATGTTCAGTAGATAGACAGAAATAATCGTAAATGCACATCGACACTTACTTCTCAATTTCTAGTGCGGCAACTTTCCTCTTCTCGTACAATTTATCATTTAGAGCTCGTACTATGTTTGGGGTCAAAGGCGAAAAGTCCTTCTCTGTATTCATGTTCTTTACTACAATTCACGCTACCAATGACAAAAACACCTCCACGAACTGAGTATTTTCAGTGAGTGGCCTTATGCCACGGATACAAAAAAACACCAAACAATTAAATGTAACAATGTAACCACGAAGTAGGCTCCAATGTGACTGTCTCACATGCTACACACAATCAACTACCCACGCGAGCAGTCAATCGATTTTCACGGGTAAAAGCGATTGTCATCGGTCTTCAAAAACACAGATGAGTTGTTTAACCGTTTATCCAAGCAGTATGCCGGTCTGTGAGCATACACTAAAATCAAATATATAACGGTAGGCTAACGTTATCCTCCACAACCTGATGTGTCCGTAAACGTAAACGGTGATTCTCTCACGAACCGAAAGATCGCTGATGTTACGGCATTCACAATTGAATGTTGAAGACTTGTTATTTCCCTAGCTAGCTATATAGGCTACAGTGATCACACATATCCATTTGTGGCGATCATAACAGAAGTTCCTTCAAAAATGAACTCATTTGTGTAGCCATTTTTCCCGGCTCACATGACTTTCTGCACTTTTCCAGGATAATAAGTCAAACTCCGATCAAGATGTGCCCTGCCCAGGCCCCAGTGCTTGTGGAGTTTCTAGCATAGGCTACTGCAGCCTGCAGACAAATCGATGTTTCCTTTACAATGTAATCGTGTAGCCTAGCCTACTCAATCTAACCCATATGACTAAAGAAGTGCTTTCATTTAGCTACAGAAGTGAAGTGAGCAATGTTATTGATGCAGTTGCTGATTTGTTGCCCTCACCAGTGTCCACATTGCAAGTAAAAATAGCATTTGTTACCACAATGCTACCTTTAAAGGGATGCTTTTAATGCAACGGGTCCACTACTTGGTCTTATAGGATGTGTCTGGCGGACCAGCCTTCTGCCTCATTCTAGTGCTGCTGCAGAATCCCACCTACTTTGGCTACGGGACCTTTGGGAAGCCCCTTCACGTGACTGTCTGAAAAACACATTTTGCCATCTCTTGATCTCAAGACCACAATGAAGTCATTTACATCCTGGCACAAAGCCAATTAACGGGGGTCAGTTAGAATACAGGCATGGGTGGCATCTTTGATTAGGCCTTGCAGCTGCATGTCCAAACGAAATGAGTCGCAGAATATTGGTGGGTGGGCTGGTAACACAGTCCCCCACACATAGGCCTAGATCTTGCACACTTTACATTTATCTGATGCCATGAAAATGTGGATGCGACTTTTAGCCTACCTTGATATCAAACAAGCAGGGACAACTGCAATTATACCGTCCGTTCATAGTTGACGAAATAAACAGGCCATCACAAAAGGTTGCAAAGCATGTCTATAAACATCTATTTCGGCGATAAGATGCATGGAATGTAGGCCATCTCAGAGCAGCTTAACTAATAGGGCATTGCCTGTCAGAATTGAACTGATTATAAATACACCGGTGTCCTTCATTAAGTGCAATCAAGAGAGCAATTTTGAATCGGGTAGTCTGTCTTTAGGTCTGAATTGCGTTCTCAATTTTGAACTTTTGCAGCCTTCCAGTTCGGAAAATATAGGCTAAGCGTGTTCTTTTCCCTAAATGATCCAAATGATCTGTCTTGTAATGCTTCGGCCTGGACATAAGGTGCCCACACATTAATGAGTATGATGTTGACATTGATGGTAGCCTTTAAGACTGTTGGAACAATGAACATAGCCTAATTCTTATTTTTTGTATTTCAGGCAACTGTTGGTTTTGTGGTGTTTTCCCTAAGCCTTTTTGTTGGTGTTGCTGGTGAGCAGTAGCGGTCTAGATTTCATACCATCTCTAGGCCTATATTCTAACAACAGTGTAGCCTACTAACTGTTTAATTTGTTGTAGGACTATGCGACGTTTCACACTGTACCAATACCAGCAACTGTATTCTATCTGCTGATGGACATAGCTGTAAGTGCGCCATGGAATATTATGGAGATCTGTGTGACAAAGGTAGGTAATGCAGGGTTAGGTAATGCAGTATCAGGATGTCAAACAGTGTTAACCTGTAGCCAATGTGGTCCTGCTGTTTTCGCCCCATTTAAGTTGCTTCGATGAAAGTAATGTGCGGAAAGAACTTCATTAGCATCACAGTCATCGAGGATTTTTTCAAGTATTACAACGTGTCAGTGGAATCTCTGCACTTGGCAAACAAAAGCTGCAGGGCACATAAGGAAGTGATCTCTGCTGTTCCACACTACATAGTGCGAACGTCAAAAGACCAGTATGCTGCCTGTGGAGGCAAACCTCTGGAGGTGAGTGAATTCCCTACAGGATTCAGTCCTCAAGTCTGCTTTTGTTTATTCTCTACAGCTGCAGTTTATAGGTCCCGTCTGTATTTGATTAGGTCATGATGGTTTATATTAGCCATAACTTTCCCGTTCTTCCTCCAACAGAAAAATATCACACACATTGCATATTCCCTAACACTGATGTCAGACCCAAATGTACATGAGAATATCATCAGAGATCCAACTGTGAAAATTGATTACACATGTGTGTATCCATATATGCGAGCTGTCAGTCTACCCTTTCCCATTCATCCATTCTCCAGGTACCATTAGGCCTATATTTCATATATGAATGGATTTCTTTATCATAAAGTGTATTTTAATAAACAAGTGTCGTTTTCAGTGAGACAGTGGTGCGGGTTGATGAGTTGGATGCGAAGGTTGAAATGGCCTTGTTTAAAGACCACACCTTCACGGATGCCTTCAGCAGTGCTCCGTCAATTCACCTGAGGGACAAAGTGTATGTGCAGGTGTCTGTCACAGAGCCCAAGGATTTCTTCCTGCTGAACGTGAATGAGTGTTGGGCTTCACAGTCACCAAAGCACAATGAAACAACAGGCTTGACTCATCCATTGCTTCTGAATGGGTTTGTTCACCTATTTAAAGCTCACCATGTATCATAGTATGGACAGATGCATCTTTAAAATTGTATATTGTGGAATCAAACCCGAACCATGTAGAAAAAGTTACATTTTTTTTTTAACCAGGTGTGTCAATGATGAGACTGTAATTTTTGAAACCGGGACTATGAGTGAAATGTTTGGAAATGGCAAGAGTTCCACAGTTCGCTACTCCTTCAGTATGTTCCGCTTTGTAGCTGAGCCGAGTGTTGTCTACCTCCACTGCAAGGTGCACATTTGTGCTCCAGATGAGGATGAACCATGCAGACCAGTAAGTTCTTTGCTCATTTTCAGTAGTCCAATGTGGAAGTTAATGTTTAGTATTCAGCAAAGTAGACAAACCAAAAACACACCTCTCATATTACATTCCGTTTAAAAGAGTTGACCTTCAACAATGGCTCTGCCAGAATGTGTTCTTATAGATGTGTAGTTGTAATTTAACTCTGGGATGACTTCCTCCGAGCATTTCTTTCTTAAAAGTGTTCGATACTTCCTGGTTTGTACTTATGGTCTTTTGTTCATGCTTTCAGAAATGTAAAAGCATCACTAAACGAGAAGCTACAAGGGAAGGCCCAACCCAAGGTCTTCTGTCTTATGGGCCCATTAAAATTGACAAAACAGAAACTTCCACACAAAAATCTAGTATGTGTGTTTGGTACTTTGTAATTTAAAATATTTTAAAATCCAAGTTTGTAGATCTCATCTCCAACCTGTTATTTAAATTTTCACAGACTTGCTGGCCTAGTAGTGTATACAGATGCATTGATAAGAGTGGTATTTCTTGTCTCCTTTCCAGAGCTGGTGCTTATGCTGATGCTTCCTGTGGGTGCAGTCTGGGTCCTGGGTTTGTTTCTCTTAATCCTCATCACCTTTGCCCAGGCTGGAGCCAGAAGAGTGTCTTCAATTTCAACTACAGATGGCTGAAATAAAATATGCATTTACTTTTGCAGTGTCCTAGTTGCAGTCTCTGACATGCTCAGATAGACATTCTAATTAATTTACTCGTAGGCATTCCATACGGGAAAATGGACAACAGTAGCCTAATATTCCAAATCACTAGATGGCAGTGGTTGTTACTTTTGTTAATTTCTGTCATTGATATAATAAGCCTAACAATCACAGTTGTGATTATTAAGCTAATAATAACACGGGATAGTTTTATGCGATGGACACACTGACAGTATTAGGGGGAGTGGTGTGTTTGAGTTAGGCCTAGTATGTAAGCGGGTGGGGCAGCAGCCTAGCTTGAGAGAGTGGGCTACAGTGGAATTAATCTCATAGAACTCTCGCCCGGACGCCATCCAAAACATCTCGTGAAAAGTTATGCAGGATTTTCCCTATCTAGTTCAGTACAAGCCACACCATATGCGTTTCTTCTCAGAGTTTCGATTGGAAAGTTCAAATGCGTGCTAATATATGTCGATAAGACAGTTGCGGCGTAATTTGAGGCGGACGAGCAATAGTCTACATTCAGCTGACAGACGGTCCGAAACTTGATCAAAGTTTTCAAGTATTGGCCGTTCGGCTGTAAATTTGCCATTTTAATGACAAATGCTGTGAAGCAGAGATTTATCGACGCTTGAAGCGCATTTCAGGTCCGCTTTCTTCGGTGAATGATCGCGAATGTAAGGTAATATTTATTAGTTATTGAGTAGCCTATGCTGCCATGAGGGTGGTCTAGCGTGTTTCTTAGTTACTTTGCTTTGTGTTGTCGGCCCGTCCAGGTTTTTAGACGGTCAACGCTATTCTGCAGGCTGGTGAAGAAACGGGGTGCAATGTTATACCGATACGGACGTTTTTCTCCTGGATTGTTCAAATGGATTATTTTCCCTTTGTGGTTGTCACTTATTAGTAACTTCGAGGCATTTGCACAAGATGACCCCTTCAACGCTGAGGTAATCCTCTACAATTTTTAAAAGAATAGCCTATTGTTTTGAGCTGCAAAATCTTATCCCAGGTGTTTTTACTTTCGGCTATGCCTCCGTTCATGGGGTAGGGGGGCTTGCAGGGGCTATTCTATTGTTCCATTGTAGCCTATGACGGGGTAGCCTCACAACAACTGGGGTGCATATCTTTGACTTTGACAAATGAGACTAGTAGCCATTTCAATGCGATGACACAGTGTGCCATATCACACACAGACACATCAATATATCTCAGTGTAGACCGACCCTTGACGTCCTTCCCAGTAGGCTAATTCTTCTAGTTTCCTCCCTCAGTTTTACAGTAATGTTTTGTTTCCCTCTCGCAATCTCAGTCCTGGCTACGGAAGTATGGCTACTTGTCCCAGGCTAGCCAGCAGATGTCCACCATGCAGTCTGCACAAATCCTTTTGAATGCGGTCAGCGAAATGCAGCGGTTTTATGGCCTAGAGGTTACTGGAGTTATGGACCAGGCTACCCTTGGGTATGGATGCCCTTTATTCTGACATTCTGTTTACATTTGGAGGAGCATGTGCTGTAGGCATATAAAACTGGTTATTGATTTATTTATTTTTAGAAACTGAAAAAAAGCTATTTTTAACATTCCATTTGCCAAAACTGGGTAGGCCTATTGCTTTATTTATTTATACATTATTTTTTCTAAACCTGTCTAGGGTAATGATCAACTTACATATATGCTACAGTAAAACAAAACAAAAACAATTTGTAACATTACTCCATTTGCCTTTAAACAATAACAAATTATAATTTATGCCTGGCAGAGACGCCTGTAAATATTTATAATCTAAAGCATTATACCACTTCAGTGCTATGAAAAGGCCTCGATGTGGTGTGCCAGATCGATTTGTGCAGCCAGATGAAGGAAGCACACGAAGAAAGCGATTCGTACTCACTGGCCAAAAATGGGATAAAGATAAATTAACTTACAGGTAAATTGCTATTTCTTAACCCAACATCTGATTATGTTTGACCAATCTTTTTACACAATATCAATTATGTTTTCTGAACTCTTAATTATGGGTTGACATCATGTAGATCTCATGCAACAGATACATTTTGTTTCCTTTTTCTGCTTCTCAGTCTTCTTAACCACACACCCAAAATTGGAGAGCAGAGGTCATTTGAGGCAATTCGTAAGGCCTTTAAGGTGTGGGAAAGGGTGACGCCTCTTACCTTTGTAGAGATCCCTCACAAGGATATAAAAAATGGCACCCAAGGAGAGCCAGACATATTGGTGCTGTTTGCCTCCGGATTCCATGGCGATATGTCTCTGTTTGATGGGGAGGGAGGGTCCCTTGCTCATGCCTTCTTCCCCGGCCCAGGGATGGGTGGAGACACACACTTTGACCTGGATGAACCCTGGACACTTGATAAACATAATGAGCAAGGTGACTAGATTCAAAGATCATCAGACCCAGCAATACTGTACATTTTTCAATGATGAATGTTAGCCTATATGTTGTACTCATCTTTGTGGATATTAATGGGTAGCTCTTTTTTCCTGGCATTTCTTTAAAGTCAGTGGAGGAATATATAAGTATAAAGAGTATATATTTCACATGATCACACCACTGTTGGTTTGTGTTCAGGTGTTGATCTCTTCCTGGTGGCAGTCCATGAGCTTGGCCATGCTCTTGGTCTGGAGCACTCCAACAACCCCTCAGCCATCATGGCTCCTTTCTACCAGTGGATGAAGACGGATGATTTTTCTCTCTACATGAGGATGATCTTAACGGAATTCATGAAATTTATGGTGCATTTCTTCAAATAATTGCATCTCATTTTTAGTCTTCTGCCATCTGGCCTGTCATTGTAGATCTATAGTAAAATATTTGTTCTGACCTGAATGTGAATATGAATGTTTTTAATGTCTTGAAGGACATCCAGTGCATGATCCAACCCAGGCCACCCCTACTCCATCATTTGACATCATCTCTACAGTTGCTAACCGCGTCACCCCAAAACCCAAACCAAGACCTACCAAACCCTGGGTCCCACCGGTAGCTCCAACTAGAAGGACCTATCGACCACGGCCAACACAGCGCTCCGATGGAGCTCCTCCCAATATTTGTGATGGCAACTTTGACACAGTCACTTTGCTGCGGGGAGAGATGTTTGTTTTTAAGGTAAATGAAACACTTCATCTCCAGTGTTTAGTAGCATGTTATGTCCATTTTTTTTAGTTGTTTAGTTAGTTAGCTGCATTGTTATGTAAAATACCATTATATGTGGATGAGAACTGCTATCTTAATGTCTCTTTTAACAACAGGGTCGTTGGTTCTGGAGGGTCCGAAGGAACAAGGTTCTGGACAATTACCCAATGCTTATTTCACTGTTTTGGATGGGACTGCCGGATAACATAGATGCTGCATATGAACGTCATGACGGGAAAATTTGTCTTTTTCAAAGGTATTCCTCTCTTCCTTTAGCAGCATGCCAAGTGCATTCAGTGTACATATTTCAGTTGTGTGTGACTCCTTTCACTGCTTTTCTAACTGCAGGTTTGAGTAAAAACACTGAGTATGCAAAGCTTTGTGGTGCTCTGTCTTTAAGCAGTCTGTTTCTCCCATTGACATTCTTTTTGCCAAATTATGTCACTAGTAAAACACTCTGAAATGTGAATGTGGAAAAAGAGCCTCTTAGTGTTCAGCACCTGGCACAGCTGCTTAACTGTTGATTGCGTCATACACTAGACCAGATGCTGACTGTTCTACTTTCAGTTTGAAACTTTTTTTGGAGGAATCGAATTAGAGAGTGGCCTCAGTATAAAAAGCTAGCTGCCTTTTATGTATGCATGGCTCAGGATGCATTTTTAATAGATAGTTAGTCACATTTTTATTTCATTTTAGTTATGTTGAGGTTGTCGTGTTTGATATTGCAGGGAGTCGGTACTGGGTGTTTCGAGAGGCTGATTTGGAGCCAGGATATCCACAGGAGCTCTTTCACTATGGCCAGGGCATTCCCACAGACAGAATTGAAACAGCCATTTGGTGGGAGCCAGCAGGCCACACATATTTCTTCAGAGGGAATCAGTAAGTACACATGCTTTGTAAAAGTCCATCCTTTGATTGTCTGATGCAACGTTCTGGTGTAATGTACGTGACAATGAGGGTACCAGGAGTAAGTCTCCAAAGTCTACAATAAGTATACATTATTGGACATTTATACATTAGTTACATCTGTTAAATCTGTGCTCCTCAGATATTGGCGCTTCAAGGAAGAAACACGTCTTGTAGACGAAGGCTACCCTAAACCAGTGAGCGTATGGAATGGTATCCCTGCTTCCATCAAAGGAGCATTTCTCAGTGAAGATGGAGGTAAGTGTGATGTTTTCTCCTACACAGAAACCAAATAAAAACGATTTTGACAAGATATTTAATCATCAAAATAATTTAATAAGACATTTAATCATCAAAATGCTCCAGCTTCAACAGGAAACTTTAGTTTGTTTTACTTCTAGTTGTAAACGCAAAGCTAGGGCAGAACAATTGTAACTACATTTGGCATATAAAAACTGCAGGACCCCACAATTATCTGGCTTTGGTGTTCGCTCTCTCATCATTGTTCCTTTTCTACTTACAGAATACACTTACTTCTACAAAGGCACTCAGTACTGGAAACTTGACAACGCAAAGCTGCAAGTGGAGAAGGGATACCCCAAATCTATCGTCAAAGAT